>NW_024068283.1:0-186481 GCF_009389715.1 Phoenix dactylifera
ATTGCTGTCTTGCTTTATTGGTATCGGACCCTGAGCCTCAACTTCTTACTATTGGAATTTTGCAGTTCTTCATGATGAGCTACTAGCTTTAAATCTTTGCTTCTTGCACACATGATCTATATATGGATCTCTCAAATGTCTCTTTAACAGTATCTGTAAAAAGAAGAAACAAAATAAATGACATGGTTGCATCCTTCAGCCTCAGACTGGAAGATTATCAAAAACTTCGATAGTCATGAGTGCTAATAACAAGTCTGGACATCAAGGACACAAAGATGAATCAATAAAAGAATGCTATCTTGTCGAAAGAAAAAAAAAGAAAGAAAAAGGTCCACATGCTTCATCATATTCCTCATCATATTTCTTATATAACAGTTTATTTCCAAAGAAAGCAATATGTAAGTTATTTGGCATAGGAACATCCTCACTAGTTTTTGGTGAAGAAAATAATACACTAAGTTTAAAAGAAAGCAATCCATTGAGACAACTAAATTTATATTAGTAATGGTCCTTCAGGGACCCATCAAATTTGGCAAGCTTACTAAACTAACATGGTATGGTGACTTGTAGAAGCTCATATTGAAGCTCAAAGATTTTCCTGACAATGCAAAAGTTTAATAATATACGATATAATCTCAAGCATGATGATCCAACAAGGATAAAGCCGAGGTCCGCAATCTCAATGTCGGGTACCATATCGATACTTTAACGATTCGGCACTGTACGGTCGGTACGGTATGGCACACATCTTGTATCCAAATAGTTTTCTAACTATTTTTACAGGTTTTTATCTCAGTAAGCCTCAATACACGTTGGTAAGGTTTGATATAGGTCGGTACGGTTCGGTATAGGTCGGTACTCATCTTGATGTACCTTAGTACACTTTGGTACATATCAGTACGCATATACGAGGCAGTATGGCTTGGTGCGAGGAGGTAACTCGATGCAAGCAATACGGCACAGCCCGAGTGATACAGGGCTTATACCGAATCGAAGTTGAGTTTCATACTAGTTTTCTCTCGGTATGGCAGACCATGGATCAAGCAATTCTATCCATTAGATTCTTCATCAAGCATAGGCATGTGCTTTTCAGCAAAATTAGCACTACATTTCATCTTTTTAAAAAAGAGGGCACAGTCTTCAAAGATCAAATCAATGAGTCAAATGATAGTGCAGAAAGAAATGGTCAGCATTTCATGCATCGACCCCTACTAAAGAACTATTTATCCTCTTTTTTCATCAGTGGTTCAAACAAAAAGTTTTCAGCCATGCAATTATGATATCCAGGTCAGTGTACTCTAACATTACAGTCAAAACTATCAGTATCATGTGCTAAAGAAGCCAGAACTTTGGAGATGACTCGGCAGTGACAGAGCTAAGTATTGCTGAAGATACTGTACATGGTGCTGGATCATGCAGCATGAACGAACTATGTCACCTATAAGCAACAAGGTGACTGGTAGAGGCAGGAATAAGAGAATACGGTAAAACAGTTCTTCATTAAGTAATACTGGCAGCGAGTAATTATGATGACAATTCATGATATGATGTTCTGAATTGTTAGATAGTATAAAACAGTGATAGTGGTCAGATTTAGATACAAATCGGAAATTATCTGGTTACAACAGGAAAAAAACACTAAAAATTATTTCAAATAGTTAATTTTTTCCCTTGTCAGATAAATTTATAGGCCTTGTAGTTTTTATTTGCATATTTTTCAGAGCGCCTTCCTAAGTTACTTTTGGCAAATAATTAAAGTTGAAGCTATCATGTGGTGAATTTATTCAGTTTGAAAATAAATTAAGAAACATGAAACTAGTCATAACCCCTGAGTTTCCCCTTACAGGATCAGCCCAAGACTCAACACCTGTTAATAAAGCGTTAACTGAGTCCTCTACAAACAAGCAGTGTAACACCATCAGCATACATCTTTGTTTAAAGCAAAAAGTGAGAGTTCAGAAAACTTCATTAACTTTACGGTCACTGTTTTTTAATCATTTGAATATAACCATGGATCCAACTAACCCAACAGACCTCCACTACATAAGGAGATATTGAAAACTCATATAAAAATAGAAAAAAATTGGAAAGGTGAGCCAATCTACTATTGTTATGAATATTGAAAGGAACAAAAAGTTAAAATAAAAAAGAAAAAGAAAAGAAAAGAAAAGAAAATTGAAGCACATGAAGGGGGGTGGTCCCAATGCACAGGGCTCTTACTATTGTAAGGTCTAGGAAGGGTTAGATATATACAGCCTTACCTCCACATGGGAAAGGCTGTTTTTGTACTTCGGAAACTATGATCGCCAAGCCAAAATGGAAACAAACTTACTATTATACCAAGGCTCGCCCTTTAAACTAAAGCATGTGAAGGAAAATTTTAAAAAATAAATAGCTCATTTATCAACAATAAATCTCTAGTTAAAACTAAATGACCATTGCAATAAACAAGGGCTAGAAAGTTTCTCAACATGATTGCTTACCTACCCTCTCAGATATGACTATGTTGACCATCTGAGTACTTGCAACTTCAAGATGACGGATTGCTATCTTTGTCGAAAATATAATGTTCCTACTTCCCACGTGCATCAAATTGTTCAAAAGATAGAAGCATACTAGTTAATTTCAATATGAAAAACTTACTTCAAATTAAGAGGCAAAATTTTGATTTCATTACATATTTTTCTAGTCAGCTACTTGCCGATTACATCCCTAAAATTTAATTATTATATATTGATCTAATGCATTAGGAAAAAAAATCTTAGTGATAGGATTAAAAAACAACAAGGAAAGCAAGAGAATGTTGATGTCCATGTATATTTTCAGCTTAGAGTACGAGAAAAATCTCTATGACGCTCAATCTAATGACCTCCTTTATATAGAGGTTCTCCTTATCTTTAAAAAGGTTGAAGCCACAATCTTTAAGTATTTAATAGAATTGATATCCATCAAGTGAAGAAGCCGATGCACCTCTTTATGTCGAAGATGCACAGCTACAATTTGGCATGTGGTATGCTTCTATTCATGAACACAGCGATGTGGTTCACACTATATAGCCAAATGCACTTAAGCTTAGCATGAAATTGGTCAAAAGGAGTAAATGCAATATGCAAGTTATTACTAAGCAATATAAATACATGAGCAAGCCTCATTTGCTTTAAATTCAAATTCATGGTGAATGTTACAATGGATACAATATAGCCAAAATGGGATGTTACGACCGATACCATACCATTCTGACACAAAACCAACATCGATATGGGTGCTTGAATGCAGAAACCCTGTATACCAGTACGTACATACTCCCCTACCAGCCCATACCAGTGCATACTAACAATTTTTCATTTTTTTTTCCGAAGCTCTCAAATTTGGTACGTACAGTTGGTCTACAGTTCCAACGGAAAAATAGTACAGGATTCAATACCAGTATTTAGAACCTCGGTTTGAAGCTTGACAATGTATGGCTTAAGGTCAAGGAAAAGGGAAAAATATATGATGAAATTATATCAACCAAGGGTTATCTCCAAAGATCTGCTGTTCTTTTACTAGAAAATGGAAGAGTTGCCTTGAGACATATTCCTGCACCCCTATGAAGTGCAACTCCATATATTCTTCCGACTTCATATGGAACCCGCAATTCTCCGAAGTGCACAAAATCATGTTCATAGTATGCATGACATATATTAAAATATTCTAATATATCATTAAAAACTTTGATCATATGAAACTGCAAAATCTATAAGCATTTAAAAGTTGCAGCAAGGAGAGATCAGATTTAGTAACATTAAAGATCACATTAGTAAATACATACCTAAAGCATTGCCAACCTCAATTCCTTTGAATGCTAAAATTGAAGGATCTAGCTGTAGCTTGTATTAAATGGACTGCTTCTTAATATCCTTTCAAATGCTGAAACATGAAGGCTTTCTGTGTGAGTCATTAACTCTTAGAGGATTCTATAGAATAACTTATACGAAAAGATTAGAATAGAAGCATTTGCAGTAAAAACAACGGATGAAACAACATATGAACAATCAAGAGTTTCATTAAGTGTTTAACATTAGATTAATATACATTAAGATTTGCCTAAAAGATATCCTACCAATTTCCTCTTTCAAAGGAGGCCCATAACCTATTAGGACTTGGTTTATTGTCCATCTTCATAGTAAAGACAGAGTTATATCTTTGAGAATCAAGTTCATATTGGATATACTATATACTAAGATGTTACCTTTATGGACTTCCTAGTGGTTCTAACATAGGTCACAATTCTACAACAAATCAAATTCGTATGAGCAAAATAGTGATTAAATTGTGAAACTCCTTAGTTTGTTTAGAAATTGGGGTCTGTAACATCGTCATTGGCGAAATGGTCCTACCAAGGCCAAATGTTGAAATGGTGAAAGTTCATATTTCACAAAGTTTTAGAGCAAAAAGTACCATAATATTGTTTGATAACAATGTAAGATATGATATGAAAATCCAAATGTCTGATAAAATAAATTTGAACCCCAAAATGACAATCCTAGGTCAAATCATTATTTTTCTAATTTTTTTTATCTAGGCCTGATGCATCAACACAAGGTTCACCCTTGTTTAATAGACTATGAATTAAGCCTTTTAAAAAGGTGAGGGGCTTGAACCAATTCAAACCGGTGTGAACCAAGCAGTTTGCACCGGTCCCACTCCAAACCGCCTAGTTTGGGGTGGTTCGGAGCGGTTCAGGGGGATTTCAAAATTTAGAGCCGAATGAATCTGATTCCCCACCAGTTCGGTTCGGTATGGGGTGAACCGAGCAATTCGGCTCGATTCGGCATACCTTGCATTAACATCCTGAAGTCTTCCAGAAACATACAAATTCCAAGTTTGTCCTTAAAAAAGAGCTTCTCAAGAATTAAAAAAAAATCAAGCAAAATTTGAAAAAACAAAACATGCAAGTACCAATACATACAAAAAAGAAAAACTCTAGCCCCATAAAATAATTTCAACCATAACTCAAAAACCAACCCTACTTTTGGCATGGTTCCATCTGACATTGACATGTTTGAGTCTTGCTTTTGGAATTTTCGCTAAAACTTCAAGGAATGTTAGGGGGAAGCAATTTGGTCACCTTCAAATGTGATGTTGCATGACTACATCCTAAAACTATAGTTTCAAGAGGAATGTTATCATATCCATTACTATGAAACTGTGGTTATTAGCTTAAAATCACCATTTGTTATTCATACTCTACTTAAATCAATAAAATAGAACTTTCTTCAGAATATGTTATGTATAAATCAAGCATCCTAATTTTATTCCAACTTCAAACGCTGTGGAACAGATTTTTGCCTTTGTAGAAAGCACAAAGCCAGGAAGAGCCACATACCTGCTACTGTATAATAGCAACTCCTAAAGTTGGCTACATAAGGCCGGACTTTAGGAGTGACTCTCTATAACTCCAATAACAATTTTGGGAGAAAAAAAAAACTTGCAGGGCCCACATCATTATGAGGAGCCCGGAATAACTAAATTTTTTTCTTTCCTTGTCCCTTTGCTCCCACCCAGCATGCCCTAGGCAGCATTTTTTTTACCTAAAAAAACATGCTGACTATGTGCATGATAGTAGTGGATTTGAATAAAGACCACACAAAAGTGGAATCAATTTTTTTCAAATTTGAACCTCCAATATGATCTAGTGGATGAGGACCCAATTACAAACACCAAGTGCATGGTTATAGAGACGGATTTCAGTTGCACCAACATGTGCATATATGGAAGTGCTAAAATTATGGTAGATTCACAAAACAATATTGGGACTTTCCAAGCATGCATTGTTCCATATCTAAAACTAAATTAAATCAAGGTTTCTAAATACCAGTGAGATGACAAGGTGTCCCACCATCACAAATGTTGGGACAGAGCTGTCCCGAATGATGGTACAAGACGAGTCAAGAAATTGACTAGGACAAGACAGAACATCAACCATCCAACATTGATACACGGTCCATTCCACAAAAAAATCGGGATAGCCCAATCCCACAATGTTTAAACATTAGATGTAATAGGATTAACTTATAATATCAACATCAATTAATAAAAGAATAAGATTCTTGCCAGCCAACTTTAGAAAATTATGACTATTGGTTATTTCTTACACAAAGTGCATCTTGGTTTTCCATTACAATAATGACACCATTGAGGTTTTTTTTTTGACAAGCCTTCAATATCATTCCAGAAGGTGTCATTGAGATAAAAGTAATCAAACAAATTTAACATAGTATATGGTTTTGGAGACTCCATGTACATGATAGCCATTACTTGGTTACTTGATTAAAATTCAGACCAAATTGTTCAACTCAGCAGCGGTCTCAAACCCTTGACTTAGCTTAGCCTAACCACATGAACATCAAATTTCAACACGAAGCACGATATTAAGCCTATGATTTTTCTAATAGACTCATTTTTCCTCTTTGGTTGGTCTCTCAGAGGCACAACAGCTAAAAGTATCAATCTTGCTAGAAATGTCAGTTTAGGGCCTTTACTTTTCCTCATTGAAGGGTCAATTACCAAGTAATGGTTCTTTAGAAAGGTCCTCCATTTTGGTTAAGTTCATATGGATCCCCACAATTCCATAGAGGGCTAGCATGGGATTGGTTTGACTATTTATATAGTGGAGTTATTGGGCTCCTCAGACATCACAACTACTAAACTTCCTAAAGTGTTAGTCATCACCTCCATGTTATTGCCTTTAGTTGGATAAGTCCCCTAATTAACTACATCTCCATAAAATTAGGCAAGCATCCTCCATTTGAAATCTCATGGTTTACATGAGATATTGAAAGAATCATTTCCATATATATGTCCCATGAGATTACTTAGCATAACATACTGAGATGGTAGCATTCATAGCATTTATTATCTTAATTGTCACTCTAAAATCTAAACCATGGTAAACATTCAATATTGAAGCTTTGAAAGAAACATGGATGGGGCCTCTCTTTAGCATACAGATTATGAGAATCTAGGTGAAGTGGTTGAGGTTAACAAAAATAATAATAATCACCGAGCACAAAGTCTGTGATGATCTCATTCTTTTTCCCTTGAAATTGACATGTTCATTCCTCCACATTCCTATAATTCAAAACATTTTATATTTCCTTATATGAATCTATGCATACAAATATATAATACAATACAATATATAATACAACCATAACCATCAAGCCATTCACCAACTATTTGGCATAGTCTTATGGATCCTCATTCGCCTAGCATTCCTAGCTTCAGCTACCTTTAGCATTGCTTATGGTTTACTTTTTTTCTCTTCTTACTACTTTTATCCATGTAATCTTTGGTTTCCCAGCCTCTTCCAGCAACTTCAACAAACTTGAAATAAGCCCTTCTTCATACAGCCCCTTCAAATCTTCTTTATACATGACCATGTCATCTAAATTGATTTACCATTACTTCCTCCATAACTTCTTCAGATCTTAAAACTCCTATAATGTACTAAATTCAAAACAGCCAACATTGGGTTAATGTTAGGTTGATAGGCAAGCCAATTGTTAAAGGTAGTTCAAGCTATGAAATGGATGAGAACTATATACATATAAACACACACCTCCATTTATTATATATACATCTGCAAATAAGTATGTTTATTCAAGGAGAACAAAACACATGAGTCATATATTAGACTCTCATCCTTCAGCTCCTGCCTTTTTTATTCTCACTGAAGATGCTCAAAGTGTCCCGGTGATAAATAGTTTGGCGCTAATATTACAGTTCTTGTAGTATCTCATCTACTATCTTTCAGAAACTATCTAGTTTATGACCTGATGTGATTGCATCAAGATGCAAATGGCACCACAAATATGGGTCAAAATCTATCAGCCCCTGTGAGTACTCAACCTGCAAACATCAATTGGAAGTAGTGTGACTAATGGAGGACTCCTAGATTCCAATACATAATCCTGCTTTGCCATCTGCATATTGATGATATCACATCATAAGGTGAATAAATGTGATTCCAATATTTTCACAAAAATTTAGTGGCTAAAACCAGCTAACATATTTATAACAGCTGGCAACAATAATATACCACATGAAATGTTAGCATAGTCCTTCATTGACGCTGATCATTGAGGCTTTAAATAATATCTTGGAGTAATGTTTCTTTGATAAGATTAATCATCGAGGCCCTTTCTATTGCCAAATGCACCTGTCAGATAGCATCTTTCATTATCAGTGTTCCCTTCATACATGTTGGAAGCAACTCTAGAATAGAGCAACTTCTGTCTCGTTCCTTGATGGAGGACATCTTTCGAACTTATGGAGTGTAACACAGCTGTTCGTGAGCCTTGTGCTACTCATCAAAGCACAAGCGAGGTCTTAAGGCAATGGTTATGCCACTAGCAAAAAACATGATTCATAGAAAGTAAACTTCAGCCTTGCTGTAACCTTCCTATAGCAACCCAAAGATGGGGAAGGAAGCAAAAGGGCAAGAGTATATAGCTTCTAGTTGGCTATGACATTAGCATGGTGAGCTGAAGTGAGAATTCATTCCTTTTTATATGTTTAAACAAAAGAGGTTGTTTTTAGTACTATTATCAAGTTTCCTATTTTATAAAAAAAATAACGTGCCTTTTCTTTCGATCAAGCTTTGTTCAATAAAGAAACCATAAAGCCTTTTTTAATATATAAACACAAAAAAAAGATAAACATGGTCAATGAATGTAAATATATTCATAAAGCTGACCCCAACTACTTGGAAAAAGGATAGATGATTGTGATTGAGTAAGTGTAAATATATAAAAAGAAATTGCACACAAACTTTTTTACAAAATGTCCAACACTGTTAATCTACAAACAACATGATGCATCATATCATTAAAATAAAAAACAAAACATAAATTAAAAATTTCTATAAATACAGCACATAAAACTTTCTGCATCCTCAACTGTCCACGATGTAGCATTGCCGCTCATCATCTCAACCATGCCATTCACAGTCTCATAGTTTCATTCTAAATTAAGAATTGTTAATCTGTCATCTGATAAAAAAAATCAAAGAATAAAAATTAGAAGACAAGATTAACTCACAAACACATATTAGTACTGCCATCCATCTTATGTGCATAAACCTAAACAAACAGCTCAACAATGCATATACTAGGAAAAAAATAGCCTAGCAACATAAATGGGGTACACGTGCTGATATGCATTCACAAAAAACTGGAATATGATACATGCTGATTATAACATATAATCAAGGTTCTAGCTTTATAAACAAATAAAATCAAGGTTATCCTATTTCCGGTAAATGGAAATAACACCTAATCTCCTAAACTATTATCCAGAGAAGCTGCATGTTCTTTTGTAAGCAAATGTAGGTACTGAAATATTTATCATCCAAACAATAACGATCTTCTTTGTTGCCAGCATATCAATATTGGATAAGTGATGCTCAAATTTGAGGTGCTTATCATTGACCTCCGTTCTAGGTTTCTAATCTTGTTCTTTCATGATCACCAACAACATTTCTCTACTTGGTTTGACACAACCTGCCAATTCACATGCAAACAAAATTATGCACAAGTTGAATGAAGTCGTAAATTGAACATTCAGTTCAAACTGACATGGAGTTAAACTTGTCCCTGACCTGAAACATTAGGACAGTACAGTTTGGCCCCTGTAGTCTTGTCGCAGACCCGGATCATCAACACGGAAAACAAAAAACCTTTGCCTCAGAAACTCAATCCAGTCAGGCTTAGACCTGATATCAACGCCCACTACCCAGTTGCCTGAATGTTTTATCTCGCTAAAAACTTTAGTCAACCATTTTCAACCACAAATGAAATAGATTATTATACTGCCATGTTAAATGTTCTTTGTGTTTCAGGTATATATGACCTCACAAAATAGGTCATGTTTATTCCCAAGAATGTTTATTAACACACATCACTTACATATAAGCATCAAAATTTAATCAACTCGAGCACTAACACAATACTATAACCAGAAATGATGCGTTGAATTTCTGTTTCAGACCTAAATTTCAGCAACTTGTTGCCACAAAAAGTCATAACATGATTTGACTCTTTCCGATAAAACCCAGCTGCAATAATATTACAAAATTAACTATTTGATACCATGAAATGGTTCAGTTCAAGCATGTAGAACAGGCAAAGCAGGCGACTAATGAATGAAAATATGAAAAAACCTAGCGAACCCTAACGCGAACCCTAGCGACGCCATGCTGCCACCTCTCCCGAGGCCCAGGATGAAGCGTGGCTTCGGGTCCTACCACGGCGAAGCAAAGGAGGAAAGAAAGAAGGAGAAGGGGGAAGAGAAGCAAGGGAAGGAGGGCAAGAAGAAACCAGGAAGAGAGAGAAGATCCTCACCCGTGGGGCCGCTGGAGGTAAGAAAAGTCGATCGTGACCACCGGAGACTCGCGGGATCCTGGTGGCTGAGACGCCCTCGGCGGCGCGGAGCTGACCGGAAGCAGAAGCCTGTGTTTCGAAGGGAGGACCGGGCTGGATACATATAGCGTGCCGTGACGATGTCGCCGAAGCGGTCATAAGAACGAGATTAACTTGTCAACATGTCATAGATGGGTTGTCAAATTTTTTTATTTTGTTAAGGAAAGAATAGAGAGGGATGAGAAGAACCTCACCCATGCAGCAATTTTCACGGAGCCTTCTCCCACCCATGTAATACTACCTAAGTACCGACAAACTAGATAGCAACTCCACCGGTGAAATCTTAGCCCCGTTCCAATCGTGCTACCACTTCGATGATGAGATTTATCTTTTTCACATTTACATTTTAACTCCTAAAATTTTATAACTAATATTTAAATATTTTTGATTTTTTAATAGAATAAAAACTTTATACACAAAAAAAATTTAGCATAATATAACGCATCATGTTTGTATTTTTTCGTGTCTTGTACAGATTTGGGAGGGAGGAGTGCCCACCCCCACTTCAAGCCAAGCCTGCCATTGTTGGCCTCCAGGTCTGGTCCATCTCCAAAGCCTCAACACTCCAATTCTTTCTCTAAGAAAAGCTCTAAACCTTTTCTTCTCTTCCTCCCAAGCCCTCTCCTAGTGGGCGGACAGGATCCTCCACCTCAACAAATCTAGTAATGTGATCTGCTTCAATCACGGTCTTTGCCCTGCCAAGTCTGGCTACGATGTCTATGTTGTCGCCGACGGCCTTTGTCCTCCCTCCCATAATCCACCGTCGACACCTAGCTATCTTGTTACGCCTCCAATTCCAAAATCATAATTTGAGAGCATAACAACCGTCATATACTCATAAAAAATGGCCCTATAAGGGGCGTTTAGTAACCCAACATGATTACTATGGTGATCTAAGATCTCCGGTGATCCGAATGCTGAAGTGATTTGATCCCTAGTAATCTAAGATCAATATGTTTGGTAGGCCATCGTCCAGCGAAGAAAGATAGGCAAGCTCGGGAGGGAGGCTAGCGAGAGCCCACCCCACCGTGGGGAGCACAGAAAGGGCCTCCAACCGAGGATCAACAACGCTACGGCCATGGATCCACCGGTAAATGGCCGTTCCCTCCTCCTCTTCTTTTTCTACTTTTTTTTGTTCTTCTTTTCTTCTTCCTCTTCTCTCTTCTTCTTTCCCTCTTCTCCTTTTTCTTCTTTTTTTTTTTTCTTCTTCTCCTTTTTCTTCTTTTTTTTCATTCTTTTCCTTTCATGATTCATCAAATCTCCCCTCTTTTTCCGCAAAGCAAGGGAAAGATCTTCCTGTCGAATCGCTCGGAGGAGCCCGGCCGAGGCCGATGATGCCCACGACCAGTCAGCAACGCCCGCAGGACGGCTGCGGCAAAAAAAAACATTTTTTTTTCGTGCCCACAGCTTTGAATGATAGTTTGGTCAACATCAGATCACCATGCTCTGATGATGTTGGAAACCCATCCTCAAGGACGGGTATTCAATCACCAGACTCAACGATGATTTGAAAAGTGAGGTGATTCGATATTACCGCCACAAAGGATTACTAAGATATAACCAAACACGATAATTTTATCACCTTCATCCGGATCACCCTTCATTCTGAAGTTATCACCCCATACCAAACGCCCCCATAAAGATGCAAAACTTTCCTCTTATCAGTAAATTATCTAGAAATCATATAAACAACTAGACTATCAAACAAAATATCATATATATTCATACAAACCACCAAAAGTTACAAATAAGGTTCTTCTTCCGAATTTACAACTCAAAACTTATAATATTTAAGTTATTTATACATAAGCCTCAAGCAGACAATTAACATACACACTGATTAAAACTAAGCTTAGTTTAACTACAGAGCCGATTTTGCCTCTATTTGCTCTCCCCAAAAGTTGAAACCAGCAAATTCCTTTGCTCCTGGATCTGAAAAAAAAAAAGAGCCTTACAACTCAGCAAGAGACAAATCTACTTTATAAAAATGAATCAAGCCAGTATTAAATATTTATCTCAATTAAATTATAAAAATAAAGAATGTATTTTTTCTGCTTGGAAAGAAGACAGCTACAACGGAATCAATCATCTGGATGAAAGACATTAACATATTGTATTATCTCAAGGACCTCTGGGTGGTTCTTTTTTTGGGGTGGGGCTCATTCTGAGAAATCTTCATGGATAAGTACGAGATTTGTCTACAAGGGTTCCGCCTGAAACCTTTTTGGTTAAAAGTGCAAGTCTATTTTCCAGCTCTTTTCTTTCAACAATGAGGGTAATTATGGAATTTCTCTGCAGCTAGCTTATATTGCTCTTTTTGTCTTGAAACCAATACTTATTAATCAGATGTAGCAATAAGATATAAAAGAAAGGCATAAAGAACATACCAAATCATATAGCAGCTTCAAGGCTACAGCAACCTCTTCGGCTTGTTTACAGTAGCTAGATTAAAATCTTGATGCTGTCTGAAAAATTCACTGCAGAATAAAATGCACAAAAAGGATAACATTCTCTGCCTTGCTCTACTTCTGCTTGCTTTAATCATTTCTTCATGGTCTACAGATGGGACAAAACATACTCCTACAAAGAAATTATTTGAGGCCAAGAATAATATTACCAACTTTATTGAGGAATAAAATCATTATCTGTTGAGAGATGGTTATCCTTGCAACAACCGCTGCAACTGTCGAAGCATGCATCAGAACTTTCCATAAGGTGAATTATGCTATTCCTCTATTGTATCACCCGATAAAGCAAAATCAAAAGAGAAATTTAAAAATTACAAATAAAAAGTTAATTTCTGCTCCATAGTACAAGGTATGTTAAACAAAGTTGCTCGTTTTATCAGATAATTTAAATGCTTATCAGTGAATTGTTCTTGACTTCCTCTTATTCAAGATGACAGCAAGATATCATAAATTTCAGAATGAAACAACTGATGCCAATGATTTTCATTGATGCATCTCTAATAGGATAAAAGAAACATAATATGAAGTCCAAGACATTTCACAATGCTCTTTAACTTGATAATAATGCATGACCATCTCTCGGCAGCCTACTAACAAAATCTCCTTGTTGATTTAAGTTCTTTCGATAAGCAATGAAATATGCTGAAAGACAATCAATCTGGAATCAGTAGTATACCATGTACAAAGTTAACAGTCATATGGAAAATGCTGATATAATGTTACTATAGCTTCAAGGCAAGAAATCCAATATAAGACATGAAAATGATGCACGCTATATTACCTAGACACTCCCGTTCAGCTCCAAGAATCCATTTCAAATGCTAGGATACTTACCATTTTTTTTAATTGCAGCTTTTAAAAATTGGCAGTGAGTTTGACCCAGTGCAATATGTTAAAAGTGAGCTTTTGTCCTTTTCCAAGAATGTAGATGTTAAAATAATTGTGCAAAACAACTATTTTAAATTCTCTGGCTAAATAGGAAGTTCGGGTGATAAACATGATTATAGAAGACTTTAGCAAATAATATGCTGCTAATCTTTTGTACTATTTAACTATATATTTTTAGTTTATTTTTTTTTTTTACATACCCCCACATCTCCTTTTTAACCTTTTTGTCAAGTCAAATACCTAGAAATGCATTCAAGTCCAACTCTCATGTCCATGTCCATGCAACAATGAATATAGACAGTATGGATAAAATGATGAAAAAGGTTCAGTCTTTTACATCTATAAGCATTTTTTAACAAGTTATTTATGTTTATATGCTTGCTTCATATCGATAATTCTAATATTTTTGTTTTCAGCTCCTGCCATGTCAACCTTCTGGACATGACAAAATCCAATTCCCACGTTCATCTCCTTGCAAAACTATTGCTGGATTGCAAGGATCAACAAAAAAAAGAAAGAAATGCATGCTTGACTTCTTGTTATTTACAAGCACATGCATCTTTCTTTGTATGCATGCATATAGAGGCCATTTGTTTCAATTGAAGTGAATGCCTAGACTAAAGTCCATCCAAAAGTGACCACTTCCAAAATGTTTGTTTTGTAATCAGATGGGTCAAGCAGCAAGCTAGCTCATCATTAGTTTTAAATCTGGATGATTTGTCGGACAATAACTAGTATGTGATAAAACAGAAGAAAATAATTGATTTTAATTGTTAAGTAGTTATATCAGGTTGATTAATGGTAAATAACAACATACAGGAAAAGAACCATAAGGAAATTTACAGGTGAACTTTTCAAAATAAATTGAACAAAGAAGGAAGTCAAGCATTCAAGATTATAAAAGTAAAACAAAACTTTAACATTTAAATAATGAACAAGACAGGAATTTTACATGTATCAAGTGACAGATAAAAAAAATAGATACACCTTTACTTCCACATCTAAACCATTTATTACTACTCATATGGTAACTACCCAACAAGTAGTCCAGTGAATGATGTGGAAGTTACAATAACTCATCATTAAAACTGTTTGGTTAACTAGAAGGCACAGTTAAATACTTTCCTTCACAAACATTAGTAAAACTATTGAAAGGTTAATCTAATATTCATCAACGTCATGAAAATATTTATTGGTAATCAGTCTCCACGGTTCCTTTATCTCTTCATGCTTGCTAATACTGGTGCCCTTATTTAAACTTGAAGCATCACGAATACGTTCTTGCCAGATAAAGCGTCAAGATGTAATCTTGAGATCAGGTTTGTTATAGTGCTCAAAAATTCAGATATGAGGATTGCCTTATGTATTAGCTTTACTTTCCTTTTATAGTAATTTTTACGTACTTGGAGTTATGTTGCATTTTAAGTATTTAAGTGAATAATATGTACTGTATAAAAATTTTGTACACCAACATGGCCATACATATAAATGCATGGTTTAGGATGCAAGATTTGTTCAGATAGGTCAAAAATGTTTTTTGAATGCACAAAACATGTTCATGAATTATTATTATAAGGCATCCAAAATATGGAAAGGGACAAGAATTTCCCCAATGTACATGTAGGCACACCCAAGCATCCCTCACATCCTCCCTTCCTCCTTTTCTTCTTGTTGAATGTAATGGCAATGGTGCCAAATATCCAATTCCATTGTAAATCCCAAATAACTCATATATTTGTATATGATCAGAGTTAGGAATGTCCAATAGGAAAAGAAAAGGAACAACTATTATAAGTATAATTGTACTGGTTTTACTTTTATGTAATTGCACTAGATTTACATAAACTGCCATCTATATTTGGGATAAGGAGATGAAAGGAAAATCTACATTGTGGAGATAAGCCCATGGGTGGTCTGCATACCAGCAAAGTCAGTCTGGAGATCACTAGCTCTATAACAGGCCCTAATAGATCTAGAGCATTGATCCTTATTATTTTTCACTCCAGTGTATACATGTTTATGCAAATCGCTAGCATTGAATGCAAAAAATGTTTTTGGTTGATATTACTGATGGGCCTTCCAAAAAAGGTGTTCAAGCATCGAATCTAAGATGCTTGTTATTGGATAAACATTCACTAATATGTCTGTATCCTTCTAAGAAGATTCTGAGATTTGTTTAGTTCTGAGAATCATGCTGAATTTAAGGGATCAAATGAAACGTAAAACAGAACAGTTCTAAAAAAGCACAGATATTTGCCATTGAGACACATTTGCTGATGTCTAAGGGAAAAAAATGTCATGGGTATGGCAATAATAGGTATATATGAAACAGCATGTTAAATCTAACAATATGAATGCTAAACCACAAGAAAAAACAATTATGATATTCATATGGCAATGAAGAATTGGTCGAATCAGTGAAGGCCTAAAAAAGTGCAGAGACTGCTTGCTTGTGGATCAAGTAGGGAAACACCTTTTCCAATTTTCATCCCTTCTCTACCTTCTAATATTTCCAGTCCCTGACATGCATAATTCTACAAATACTGTCATCTTTTCATTTAGTTCTTTCTTTAAGTTTGGGAAGCAAGAAAAATGCTTCTGCCAATAGTGAGAGGGTATTTATCAAGTAATATAAATAATACAAGCATAATCCAGCAATATAAATAATACAAGACCCATAAATTTGGTTACAGTTTTGACAATTTCAGATTAAGTAAAAATAAGAGGAAGATAAAATAAGCCAAAAAGATATAACATAAGATTTGGACCATTTTATCTTCTTTAAGATCTATAAACTTCCAATTTTGGCATTTTCAAACTGATATCCTGAAACCATGAAAATTTATATAATCTTTTTAAAACCAATAACAAAAGCTAAAGAATTATATTACATGTATTTTTCAGTGATACTCAAATTATTGACCACTTAAGCTCAGATATACGCATGCAGAAGAAAATGCACTAACGTAAAACAGCATATGAATATGAACTTGACACACGCATATACAGAAGAAAAGATACTAACGTAAAACAGGATATGGATACGAACTTGATACACAAAGACATGGATGAAAACATGCTAGCATAAAACAGAATATGAATATGAAATTGATGTAAGAACTACCATCATACTAGGTATCAAGAACCATATAGAACGCATAAAATATAACATATGAAAAAAAAAACTTCAATTAGATAAACTTCATATAGATGCTAATATAATTTCAGTTGATAGCCAACAAATCAGAGAGCAGAAGACAAATAGTTATTATAAGGCTTGATGGTTATGGTTTCTATTATCTAGCAAATCAGATATTAAATTTTGTGAATCCACCATCAACAAGCTCAATGTACCACAAAAACATCTTTTCAACTCTTCCACATTAAAAAAATATCAAAATACCAAAAAAATCTCTTACATTAAAGAAAATGTCTCTTTTCTTGAATTTATTAGACATAAAGCCCCAAATGCTTCCAATATTCTAAACTACAAAAGTACATATTTAGTTATAAGAAATTGCTTTCCAGATGTTAGATTTAGCCCCCGATTGGGGGAGCTTTTGGAGGGCCAAAAAGCACTTTCTGGCCCTCCAAAAGTACTTTTGGATGAAAAAGAGTGTTTGGTAAAAATTTCAGAAAACTGTTTCAGCTTTCCCAAAAAGCTCCAATTTGAAGTTTTCCTAAAAAATTGTTTTGAGTTTTGTCGGAAAGCTATTTTTTTGACCAAAATACCCCTCATTTAAAAGTCCTTTTTTTCTCCCAAAACTCTCATCCCACCGCCTCTTCCTCTCTCACCCATCCCCCCTCCCTCTCTATCTTCTTCTTTCTCTCAACGCCGCTGCCCCTATTTCTTCTTCTTCTTTTTTTTTTAATGTTTTGGGAGGCAACCCGGGCCTACCCACGGTGGGAACCACCACGTCGGCCACCACCCGTGGCCGGCGACCCCTTCGCAGGCCGTCGCAAAGATACCGTGGCGCGCGGCCGGCCCGTGGAGCGGCCAGGCTCGGCCGTGGGGTGGCCGGGCCTCCGCTAGCCGCGGGACCGTGGCGTTCTAGCCGTAGGACCGGGGAAGCGAGCCACAGCGAAGCCCCCATGGCAGCCGGTCATGGGGCTTCGCTACGCCGTGGCCAGCTGCAGCCACGGCCTGACCCCCTCCAGCGGCCGCCGCGAGCGGGCCCCCGTCCGGTGCCGCCAGCCTCGCGGGAGAATAAGAAAGGAGAAGGGGAGAGAGGAAGGAAGGAGAAGAAGAGAAGAAAAAAGAAAAGAAAAAGAAAAAAAAAAAGAAGAAAAGGAAAGAAAAAGAAGAAAAGGAAAGAAAAGAAAAGAGAAGGAAAAAAAAGAAAAGGAAAGAAAAAGAAAAGAAAAGAAAAGAAAATAAATAAATAAATGCAAAAATAAATATGTATATAAATAAATGAATAAATAAATAAATAAGATAATAAATAAATGTATTTTAATGAAATAAAATAATAAATAAATAACTAAATAAAATAAATAAATAAATAAATAAATAAAAAGAAAAATAATAAGTGAGTGGTAAATAATCTGATCTAAATAAATAAATAAAAATAAATATTAGTAATTATTTAACTAATTTTATCATCTAGCTAGAAATTTGTTAGAGAGATAAATGGTCATCGGAAGGGTGAAAAATTAATTTACACTAATAATTATAATATTTTATACATTTATTATTATATTATACTATAAATATAATATTATATTGCATTATATCATAATACATTGATATGTTATGTTAAATAATTTAATCTTATATTAAATTATCCTATAGTATACAATGTTTAGTACTATGTTATAATAATATTATATTATATTACATTAAATATTTTTGTATTAATATATATTATATTTTATTATGCTCTGTTGTATAATACTAGTAATATCCTTTATGGTCATTTTGTCACACAAAAGTACTTTCTCAGTTTGTTTACCAAATAAATGTTAAAGTGCCACAGCACTTTAGAAATATAGTTACCAAATAGCAAACAGCTTTTTATAAAAACTCTACTTCAGAAAGCTCTACTTCAAAAAGTTCTACCACCAACAGCTCCCCCAAACAGGGCCTTAATCATGTGCACGTACCCCTCTTGATAAGTCAGAGAGGGAGATAAAAAAAATTGAGCTTCTTAAGCCAAATATGCTTAAGGAAATGAAGAAACATCCCTAAAATGGCACTAAATATCAATTATAAGGCAAATATAGTATCCATAGTAAATTTTCATCAGTTTCTTCCAAAATTGATTGAAGCCACCACAATAAACCGGATCTAGTTATATTCAACCAAAATTGATGGAATCCAGATCTGAGGGTTACTTCTGGTTTGTTCCAGCGACGAATAAAGCAGTTAAACTTCAAAAGCCATACAAGAAAATGTTAAATGGGAATGATGAGCATTCATGCTTCCTATCATGTGCAACTTATGTGCCCAACATTGTCTAACCCAGTCTCAGGCACATGCTTGCGATGACCAACAAAAAATCTCCTATCTCTTGACAAATGCACCTCCTTGGTTCATCTTTTACAGTCTTTGGAATACAATAATGATGAAGTGCATGACCAAAACTATGTGTTTGTACCAAGTCATAAAAATAAGAAAAACAAAATCTATAATCAGTTGAAGATCAGAACCACAAATATTAATCTCACATATTTATCAGCAATGTCTAATACTACTAAGAGGCAGATTCCACTGATTTGTAAGTAGCCTCATGATTTATGTTTGTAGAAATGTAAAATGTTCAGTTCAGTAGTCTAATGGAATCTATATTGAATAGTTGATTATATATTGTCATGAAAGAAAAATCTCTAATTTACAAACAGCCTCATGACATGTTTGAGCCAGTCCACTTTTCTTTAAGTCGCTAGAACAAAATCCCCACTGATGTATAAAGCCCTTATGAATTGTGTGATGACAAATGATCATAATGGTTCCATAATAGCATGAGAAAAGCTTATGTTGTATTTTGGTATTTATGGCCAACTTGGGGATGGACATAAGAAGGCCATGGTACCAAATTACCATGCAGTCTAGCATCTGGCCTCAGATTTAAGTTATTTAATGATTGGGGCTTATAGACCAAAAATTTAGCTCACAGCTTTGGTTTTGATGGTCAGTTAATTTTGCCCCTGCCCCACATATAAATGCGTATAAAACAAGGCAACCGAGTAAATAACACATGCAGAAGTGTGCATCAATTAGGCACAAGTATGTCAACGAAAATGTTATACATGACCACTCTATTAACCCATCTAGTCACCATTTCACATTGCAGCTCATGACGCATCCCAACTCAGTGACTCATGCCCACCCCCATAAATTGCACCAACCCGCTCCTACCACATTGACCAGTGAATAGAGCACTAGAGACAGTTTATAAAAACATGGCTGGATCATAAGCAATATATGGCAATCAAACATAGGGCCCCAGAAATCAATTCTTCGTTACAATCTCATTCTATACCTATCAATTCCTATATTAGCTTTAGCTTATACTAGAAACCATGCCAAATAGATTAATTAAAAGAGAGTAATGACCTTACCAACTTATGAAGATGGTTTCACCAAGCCATCGACACATTGAAGGAAAATATGTGCCATTAGAAGGTACCCATAGAAAATAATGTACTGGCAAAGGCTTGGCTCAATGATCACCAAACCCACAACAATCTCTCAGAGATCATCTAGTGATCCTTACAGTTTTAACTTACCTGCTGTGATGTGGCAGCACAAATATGGTCACAGTAGTAGTTATTCAACATTAAACCATCAAAAGGCAGGATGTGTAGTCCAGCGAAGAGGGGAAAGGGTGGGGAGGAGGGGGTACGTTGTTTTAGACAAAAGTTTTCAAAAAGGAGACAAGGGATGTGGATGCGTTGCTTGCAAAATAGGGGAAAAGTTGAATCTGAATTTTTTTTCCAAAACCATGTGTAATATGTATTTTGAACAATTAGACAACATTCAAACAACATCTTAGAAATAATATTCCTTCATGGTTTATACTACAGAATTCCATTGACCTGCATGGTTCCTATAAAATACCATAGGAACTAGGCTTGTCCAAGCATATTGCCCTCAATACATATTTCTTCATGGCCGACGCCTTCCAAGTTCGCACCCTACAACCATGCTTGCAGTTCTTCATGCAAGGCCTTTGAATCTTTCATGGAAACTAATAGGGGTTTTTTTAAGGTTATGTAATTTGGCCAGTTTACATGGGAAATCAAATTTAACTGAAACCTAGCTGAAATAGTTCATGTTCTAAATATTCTAAACGTTTAGGTTAGATTTGTAGTTGGACCTTGCTTTGTTGGGGACATTTTTATGATGTTTATATTTGTAACATTTCCTGAGTTGAATTTTAACATATCTTTGGTTAAATTAAGGTTAAAAAACTTAAAATTTTCATTCTTAGGAATGCATAAAAACTTAACTATTATGAACTGATACTAGTTTTGTAATGCATCTAACTGAAATTTGTTGGAGGCATACATCATTTTACTATAACAATAAAGCAACAACGACATTAGAAAAATTGAGTCCTTGCTGTATTTTGTTATATTGGAAATACAATAATGAAAGTCAATTATGCAACATTTGAACAAGAAGGTCAGATACAACTGGAAAAGATTCCATTTGGAAGACTCGCATATGTAAGTACATAGCAAGTTAATGAGCTTAGTACATGTTTAGATATTTTTTTGACTCATTTGATGCTCTTCTCCGAAGCTTTTGCTGAGTGAAACCTCTGAATACACTCACCAGCCTACAGCTCCAAAGAACAACAGTAGGGCTTCTTCCATAGAAAAGATCTTGAAGGTTCTGTCTTCTTGGGAAGAGCCAAGAGGAACAGACCAATTCTGCACAGATTAAACGAAGACACCAATGTCTAAGTTTTAGTGAGATTAACGAAAGCAAATATCATGTTTTGAGTTAAATAACAATCTCTTCCGCTTACCATCCAATCCCATGTCCAAGAGCCCTACAGACAAATAGGCAACCATCACATGTCCTAGAGCCTAACGGTCAACGAGGCTCTACTGGGATCAGACTCTCAGCCTCAAAATTCCAAGAACTACCACCGAGATCAGGGGGTTCATCAAAAAATCAACATTAATACCTAAAATTCTGCCTCATATGTGCATGTTTTTTTTTGGGTTATGGATCTCTTTGAATTCATCTGCAAACAAATAATCAACAAAAAGAATTAGAGCTAAGGATTAGAGCCAAGGCTTCAATCTTTTCTCATGCTACAAGATTTTGAAACATCAAGACGTGGAAGAAACCACCACATATTTCATCATAATAAATGAAATAAAACAGAAAAACAAGAAGAAAAAAAGGAGAAAAGAAAAAATATTAAAAAAAAAAAAGAAAATGTAAGTGTTCCCGGTAACCCAAGCCACAGGCGTAAATCTAGAAAAAAAAAAAAGATCTGTGTGCGAAAAGAGCGGGATCTCATAAAAGAAAAAATCCATAGAATTTGAAAGCTTATTCAGCTAGCAGCAGATCTGTAGTCTGTAGATTGCTTTGACGCACGGAGAGAGCTTACCACCCGTTGTTGGAGGGGAGCGGAGGCTGGGAGGCGGCGGGCTGCGGCGGAGAGGAAGGGCTCGCGAGGCTTTCGGTGTCTTTGGGCGCCTTCCATCGGGAGAAACCGGCTGGTTTTTTCTAGGGTTGTAAATGGATCCGAGACCCGAAAAGTCATTAGATTAATACAAGACCAATACAAGACCTGGGTCAGGCTGGGAAATCGGATACCCGTTTACCCTCAATCGGACTAGACCTTATCCTGGCTCGACCAGTTTGACTCGGACCACATCTCTGGTTGGGTCAGGTGCTATTACGAGTCTACTTCTGGATACGTTAGGATTCGCTCCAAATAATTGGGCAACTTTGGGATATGAGAGATAAAATATGTGGATTAGATAAAAAGTGTCAACGATTTTATTTTCAAATTTTAAAAAGAGTCCGATAGGTTTGAGACGTAGATGAGAGGTGGATAGAGATTGAAAAAAAAAAAGAATTCAACTAATTTGAATCTTTTTTTTTGAAGAGACATTATAAATTATCAATAGAGATAAAGGAATAAAAAGAGGCATACATAGATAATATATCTAGGTTCTTCGTCATGATAAGAGAAACTAAAAATATTCTACTCACACAATTTGATAGATTAAAATATCATATTCCTCTATCATTTAATAATATATATGTGTGTGTGTATATATATATATATATTAATTCCTCGAGTATAGAAGCTCTTAAAATATAGATTCTTATATTATTGCTTTGTAATTATAGCCATATGATAAATCATTCTTTCACTTTACCAGGTTTTTGCATTTTTAGCAAAAATAGAATTAAAATACACCTTTAGTTTGGTGTAGCACGCAACAATATCATCCCTACCCTCCATCTAAAGTGCATAAAAGGTCTATGCTCGATCTCAAGGCATCAAATAGGTAATCAATATGGACTTGAAATCAATTATAACACTTATAGTACGCATTCATAAGCTTCCACGACAGGATATAATATCATTTTGTAAAACCTGATGTTTTATCATGATCTTTTGACCTTAAGATCGATCTTTTTAGCATCCAAAGGCAACAAAGTTACCTGATACCACATGCTTTTCCTTTGGAGTTGTATTCTATTATTTGTTGAATGAATGAACTTTCTTATATATATCTTATCTACTTTATTGATACAATTATTGCCATAGAAATTAAAAGGCTCTAAATATATAATGTGCTCTTCTTCTTAACAAATGAAATGATTTAGAGAAATAATTCAAGGTGATTAAATTCATCCTTGATGCAATTTGGATGCATGTCTAGATAGCACACATCAACTCTATCATCTTATCTATGTGATTCTTGCCCCTCCAAAACTTTATTTTGATCATACAATGAATGCCATATCCTTCTTATTAATGCATAATAAAAAGGGTGAAAAACTGATCAACACTTCCCTTGTCAACCATGAAAAGTTTAAAATCAATGCTTGAATAACATTCAATAAATTTTCAAACAAGTAAGGATATAGATATTCCTCCATAAAGCACATCTCACTTTTGGTGGAGCTATTCATCCTTCTTCTCATTATGCGTGTGAGGGAGGAAGGGAGGGAGGGAGATCATAGTTATTCATCTTTTATGTGACTTTTGGGTCCAAGACTATTAGCAGATTATAATTCCATATATTTAGCCCTCGCCAGTAGCCGCAAAATTCATATTATAAACTAATCTAAATTAGGGGTGCAATTAGGTTGGGTTGGTTCAGTCAGAAACTGACTCGGACCAACTTGATCGAAATAAGTTTTTAATTATTGGAACCATAATTGAACCAATCAATGAAACCTAGCCCAACCCAACCGAACCAAGATTAGGTTGGTTCTTGGGTTATTCCTTGTTTGAAAAAACAAGTAACTTATTAATTTTGTACAAGAATAATGTAATACCTTGTGCTTGAATAAATATAAAACTGAAGCTATCATATAAATTGTTTAATAAAATAATAAAAAACAAAATTCAACATCAATAACTTAATATTTTATAAAAATAAAAAAGTTATAACTTGTCTAATACGGACTATAAATCAACAAATGAAAGCAAATTCTATGTCCATCAACTTAACTATAGGTTTATTTACTCATGTCAAAAAATCAGTTGTGGATCTAAATAGATAAATAAGGGGGAGAGAATTAAGTACAGATGTAGCTAAGATTATTTAAATATTTAGAACAAGTATAAGCACATATTTAAGCAAATCTATCCATCCAAAGTAGAAAGAAAGAAAAGAAAGAAAGGAACTAATGATAATGATGGAAGATCTTTGACCGCACAAGTTCCAATTCAATAAATACTGTGCATGTTTCCGGGCTAGATCAAGTCAGGTCCGGATTACCTGATCCTTTAGCATACACTCGATCTAGTCCAATTGGATTTCAAAAAATTGGAACAAGAATTGGTCGAATCCTACATAAAATCTAAAACAAACCAACCCAATAAGATTGCCTTGATTCGCCACTAACCCATATCCACCCCGAATCCAAACAGAAATCGGAATCCTTCGTTCCAAATTGCGAAAATTAAGGCACGATATAAATTGAGTTTGTTTAAACTTCAAAGAAAGGGGGGGCACCTGAACGCCCCCAAAACTGGTTGGTCGCTACGCCAAGCATCCCTTCGATTCGGGTGGTTCTATATACACCCCCCCTATTGCTCAGGACACCCCCCAAAAATTAAAAAAAAATTAAATACTCTCTACACCCCCCCATTTGCTAAGGACACCCCTAAAAAATTAAAAATTTCTAAATTACCCCCCACCCTCCCCACCCCCTCACCTAAATTGCTCTCTACACCCCCCAAACCCCCCCCACCCCGCTCTTCCCCTCCAAAACACCTCGCCAACGCCCAAAACCCCCCGTTCCCCCTTCTCCCTCTCGTCGCCGGCATTCTCCCGATCTCCGACCACCTCGCCGGCTTCTCCCGGAACCACCTCGCCGGCTTCTCCCGAAATTTTTTTTTTCACGGTTCGTGCTCCGTTCGGCACTGGATCGCCGAACAAAAGGCTTCTGTTCGGCTGAACAGTGCCGGACAGAAGCCTTCTGTTCGGCACTGTGCAGCCGAACAGATCTGTTCGGTTGAGGGTTGCCGAACAGAAGGCTTCTGTTCGGCACTGTTCAGCCGAACAGAAGCCTTTTGTTCGGCGATCCAGTGCCGAACGGAGCACGAACCGTGAAAAAAAAAAATTTCGGGAGAAGCCGGCGAGGTGGTTCCGGGAGAAGCCGGCGAGGTGGTCGGAGATCGGGAGAATGCCGGCGACGAGAGGGAGAAGGGGGAACGGGGGAGGAGGGGTTTAAGGGGGGTTTGAGGGGTGTTTTTTTTTTTTCTTTTCAAAACGAAACGGAGGAGGAGGGAGGGGGGTGTATGAGAAAATTTCAAGGGCAATATGGTAATTACACTAAAGGTTAGTTTGGGTTTTTTATTTTTGGTTTTTGGGGGGTGTCCTGAGCAATAGGGGGGGTGTATATAGAACTACCCCTTCGATTCCCTTCATGTCTAAGGAAGTCCTTGACGACGACGCCGTCCTCAGCGACGTCGACGACGACGACGCAAACACCGCGCCCGCCTCCTCCGGCGAGCCTCCCTCAGCCGACGACCGCTGCCGCGTCCACAACCTCCTCGCCGAGCTCGAACAGGAGCGCCGCGCGCGGAAGGCCGCCGAGGGCGAGCTCTCCCGTCTCCAGTCCACCCACAACCGCCTCAAGGCCTTCGCCCAGGACGTCATCCGGAAGCGCGACGACGCCCTCCGCGAGAAGGAGGACACCGCCCGCTCCGCCGCCCGGGCGGCGGTGGAGCTCGCCGAGGCCGTGAGGCAGAAGGACGCCCTCCGGTCGGAGGTGGAGTCCGCTGCCCAGATGCTGGTTTCCGGCATCGAGAAGTTTTCCGGAAAAGTCGCCGACTTTAAGAATTTCTCCGCCGGCGGCTTGCCGAGGTCGGAGAAGCACACTGGGATGCCGGCCGTGGCCTACGGCGTCGTCAAGAGGGCGGACGAGATCGTGGAGGAGCTCGTAAAGCAGATTGATGCGGCGGCCAAATCCAGAGATGCAGCTCGTGAGCAGGTGGAACAGAGGAACTATGAGATCGCCATTGAGGTCTCAGAGCTTGAAGCAACCATTGGCGGGCTTAGAGAGGAGGTCTCTAAGAAGGGCTCTGAGATTGAGAGACTGGAGAAGTTGGTTACCGAGAGGGATGCCAAGATTTATATCTTGGAGATGGAGAATTCAAAGCTGAGGCAGTTTAGCGAGGATTTTGATAGCAAATCGAGAAGTTTGGAGACCAAAATACAGTCACAGAGACCATTGCTTATCGGTCAGTTGAATCACATGTCTAAGGCTTATGAACAGATTCACGATATTATTCGAATTGCAGATGCAGGGACATTGGATCAGTCAGAATTGTTGGATTCTTTGTCTCTGGGCAAAGAGATGGATGTGGATGAGAATTTACAAACTTTGTTTGAAACATCAGTTTCTATTTATAAGCTGGCCAAGGTTGCTGTGCACAAAGTAAGGGAAAAAATGGAAGAGAAAGGACAGGAGACAAGAGTTTTGAGGGATAAAGTTGATGAGTTATTGGTGGAGAAGCAGCATGTGGGTACCTTGCTTAGAAGCGCCTTGTCATCAAAGACAGATAAGGTGTTGGAAATGGCAGAAAATGTGCTGAGAGAGGCTGGGATAGATTTGAGACTCAATGGCCATGGGAGGCATGGTGTGGAGGAGAGAGAAGATGATGATGAAGTCTATACATTGGTATACATCTCTCTTCATATTGCTGGTCTATCTATTACTATAATGATCTAGAATGATGATCTTGATTTTGGATTATGTTTGAAGTGGATTACTGAAACTTGCTTTGCATGCCCTTGTACAGGCTGGTGCTTTGCAGAATACTGTGAAAGCATCTCAACTTGAGATCGTTGAGCTGCAGCATTTAGTGGAAGCACTAAGGTATCTGTTATATTGTTTGAAGAGTTCTGTTCATGCACATCTAGCAAAATTAATATTCATATTGTCGGTATCTGCATTATGGATTCTATGGATTCTTCAAAATACCACTTCCTTCATCGTCAGCAGGCCATTCCATTTACCTAATAACTTCCACATGTACTTCAACCTTCTCTTTATCCAAAAGATATACTATTCCCATATTCCCATGCCCCTCCTTTACAAATATCCATTTTAAACTTGAATAAATTTCTCTAAGGCGCATATTAGCTATCTGTGTTAAAATATCATTCTACTTTCATCCAGATTAAAGTCTATTTTAAATTATCACAACATCTAAGAAACAGAATTAAATACAAAACATGCAAAATTATATAAATCATGCCAAAAAGGAAAGTCTATGAAATGCTTATCGAAACTATTTAAAATGATATGTACAAATGGAAAATTTGTACAGAATAGTTTTCTTGGCTTCAATAATTGTTTCAACTTAATTCAAGTTACTAGGTTTATTCGTGTAAGCTGGAACTTTAGATAGCTAGAGCACTGGGTGCCTCATGTTTGTACGCCCTGCAAAGAATGGGTTTGAGAAGGAAATAGATGAACCAGAAATTATATTTTTTTTTCCTTTGGCTTCTCTTTTACATGTTTACTAAGGGTCTATAAAGGATATATTTGTATCTCTTATAAGGGTTGTGTTCATGTGTTCGGTTCATCTCATCTTCTTATTACTCTTGTTTTGGAGGTTTCTTGTAGGTCCTAGGGCACGATAGTTGGAGACAATTAGTGTGGGCGTGGTTTGGAACATGGTGGACCCAAAATTTGGTAATAAAACACGAGTTTGTAAGTGGTGCATGGAGCAACTTTAAGTTTTTGCCAAGATGTTTTGATATGTTCCAGGAATTCAAGTGAACTTGGGTAAGACAACCATTGTGGAAATCGATGTGTTTGATGTGTGCAAGTGGCAAGTTATATGGGTTGCATAGTAAGAGAATTTCTATGTGGTACTCCACTTTAGCTTTGAAGATAGGAGGTTTGAAGGTGCACTTTGATCCGAAGTTTTAAATATCAATACGAGCCCCCTTTATCAGTATGGTACTGTTTACAACAGTATAAACTGAAATTAAAAATGTCAAAAAGAATAAAAAGACTTTGGGTACTAACTGGTACGGTCTATATGGTACTTTTGGACTCACTAGTATAGACAGGCATGTATGTATTATTACAGACCTTTTCAATGTTCTAGCACCTATGCTAGTGCTGGTATCGAAGATAACACATCATGCTGGTAGTTTTCAAATTCATGTTTTGATTTGATATAGAGAGGGTTTGTTGGGCAGAAAATAAATGTTCAATCTTTGTAGTGGGAGAGATATCACTAGTAAAGCTAATTCTATTGAAGCAATCTTCACATTTATATTGTCTTTATCTTTGACATGTTCATTGGTTGGTTTGCTTTTTCTTGGTAGACCATTGGTTGGTTAGTTAAGTACCGAAAATGTAGATGAATCTTATTTTGAACGGGGTTATTGGAATGGTTAGCCTAAAGTGGAATAATTTCTCACAACTAATGAGAGGAGAGAGCTTGGGCTAGGATAAATTTGAAAAACGAAAATCGCTCATGGGAAATTATTATGGAGATCATTCCTTTAAGTTGCGGAGTCAAGGATGGTTGTTTATGGCTAGGTTATATGAACTATGAAGAGATAGTTCATGAATAGTACTTCTAACCCATATGTGGTCTCAAGTTAGTGGAATTGCGCCCTAGATAGGAGTTAAATATTTTAGGTTGAACGAGTTGTGTTGAGGCTTTTCAAGTTTTTACCATTTTGTTGAGGAATTAAGGATAAAAAGGGGCATTGCAATGCATGAGGTTCCGTCATTGCAGGGTTGAGGGAGGGTCAGATGCATGCAACCTTACCTCTATGTGCAGAGAAGCTATTTTCGTGTTTCGAACTTGTGACACCCAAATCATAATGGAGCAACCTTATCATTTCACCAAATGGAGGAACTAAGAATGCTTTTCTTTTCTTTTCTATTTTTATAGACAGAAATTTTGGTTTAGAACAAGGTTAAAGACTAATAGAATGGAGTTATATGACACCCCCACACGAGGTAACCATAACTTGAGGAGCTCAACCTTATCTAGTCTATCCTTCGCAGGTACAGGCCTTGTCATAGGACATGAGATGATAATTGGAAGCTAGAGAAGATTTCAAGGTGAATTGTTATCATCTCTGATTCACCCATTGAATTTGCTTAAATCTTCAAAAGTAGGGTTGATGCACTGAATTTTAAAAGCAATTGTGTTTTCTCCTGGTTTGGCCTCCTAAAAAGAGGTTTAGTATAGAGATTGCTTCTCTATGGTGAGAGTGATGGAAATATATTTCCTCAGCTATTCCTTTGGTTCAATTTGTCTATATTCATCTTGGGGACTTTTGTGAACCATAATGGAGCATAGTGGCCGACCCAAAGCTCTATGAGTGCACTTCCTAAGTGTGGGGTAAAATTAAAATTTAAAAGAGAGACATCTAGGACTGGATTCCTTTAATGAGTTGATGGAAATTCTGGGACAGAAAGAGTTAGATTTGTTGTTAAAAATTGAAATGGTGGAGGATGCAAGGAAAGCAATTTGCATGCTTACTAGAAGAGTGTTTGAGGAAGCAATGAATAGCGCTCACAGTTTGAGGTTCTTTTGCTTGGATAGCAATTGCTTTCTGCATTTTGGTTCTAGGGTAGCACAAATCTCAACCCCAGTAGATCAATGAACTGAAATAAGCTGCAGTGAACATCCAACTAGCTAGCTTTAGGGAGACATCTTTTCACCCAAGTGTTAGATTTTGACAATTTGGGAGATCTAATATTATTTCATGGCCCTCTGCATAAACTTTTCCAAATTTGTTAATGCATCTATATATTGTCTACAAGAAAATTAAGAGTGTTTATTCAATTAGACATCCATCTATCTATCTATTCTATGTAGTGTTTAGCAAGCAAATTGATTTATTCTTATGTTGTCTCCTGTGGGTTCTCCATGCTTTCTCGATATTATCAGTTATATAAGAGCAAAATATCCTAAATGGTCACAGATTTTACATCAAGAGATCTTGTCAATTCAATGAATCTGGAGCTTGGTCTGCTATATCTGGATCTAAACGTGTATATCATATTAGAGAAGTATATTCCATCTAAGCTTTCTCCTTTGTGGTTAAAAATTGTCAGTGATTAATAAGTTAAATCCTTCTGAGTAAAGATGAAATCTGGAGGCAAATATTGTCAGTGGACATAGTCCTATCTGCGCCAATCTTCATTCTGAATAATCCAAGAAAGGAGAACCAATTGCTATCTTCCAGTAAAACTTAACTGGAGGCAAAATGTAAGTCAATCACCATATTTTTTCTATTCCTAAAAATACACAAAAAACGTGCATGTCTTAAGAAGTTTAGTCCTGAGAATTCTGTGTGTAAAATGCTTGATTTGCCTTGTAGAGTTATCTCTATTTCCAAACATGGAGATGCATTTCTAACTACTTAAGTTGAGACTTGGAAATACTTGTTCTGCTCAAACAGAGAAAGGACCGAACCAATAGAAAAGGACAAAGTAAATTTAGACTGCAGGAGTCTGGAAGATTTAATAAAAACATGGTTGATGATGCTATAAGGACATCGTGGCCCCTTTATCTAGAATGACTGGATAATATTAAGAATATGGAGATTAAGCATGAGTGCATGGTTATTTTCATGCTTGAGTAAAAAGGAGAATTTGAGATTTGATGTATGACACAGTTATCAAGTCACCATTCATAATAGTTTGGAAAATCATGTTTTGCCGGACAGATGTTTCACATCTCTTGATAATGTTAAAACTTTTAATGGAACAAATGAACAGCAAATGAATGTTATCAGAATTTGATTATGACAAGCATAATCCAAGAATAGTAGACTTGAAATCTTCCACCTATTGGGAAAGGAAATATTGGGCTGAATATTTAGTCAAGTCCCAACCTGAGCCTAAAAAATGTTCCATCCAGCTGAGTCTTGGACTGAAAATATTTGTAGGTCTTATCTATAAGCCATATGACACTTGATTTTGCCAATTTTGTCTTGTTTGGACCTAAATAATTCTTAAATTATTATTCTCAAAAAAATCCTAAATTAAGTCATGATTTATACAACACAAGCTAATTCAACAAGCTCAAATTTATTAAACTAAATCTGGCTTTAATGATAGCTACAAGCGAACCTCCCATGTTTGCTTTGGCATTCATAAGCTACTAAGAGCCACAAGTAGGTCTTGCAGGTCCAATTTGCATATATTTGCTTTTAAAAACTTTTTTAGATCAGCAAGTTGGTCTCTCATATCTACTTTTTCTTAATTTGGTTTAATATTCCTTTAAAACGCTCAAGGTGTGACATGTCAACCTTGTATAAGTAGACCTAGAAGCCTATTAAGAGCCAAACAAATGTGCTTCACTTTTCCTTTTAGAAAATTTGTGATTCACTTATTTACTTGGCTAAAATTATGGTCTTAAATCCATTAAGAGCCATATATAACTCTAGAGGTCCATCAAGGCCATAGCTGTGGCCAAGTCAAAGCCGTAAGTGGGTCTTGCATGCTCTCTTTGGTTAAATTGTTCCCACATGCCCAGCAGAGTTACGACCGAGCCCTACTTGCTGATGGATCAGCAACTTTATGCAGCTAAAGTGATACTTGAATAATAACCTAAGTAACTTATAGGACCATTAAGATAGTTTGAATCAAAACCTTGACCCTATACAGCATGTGTTTTCTTTAGGCTAGCCTGATGATCCACATAGATGTGCTTCTTAAGAAACCATAAGATATTTGGTTTCCATAGGTTTCCATCTTTATGTCCATTAATGTTACTTGGATATGTGACATGGGTGTCAAATGTCCAAGTGTCCTAAAGAATCTGACATGGGAATCTTCTAAAAATTGGACACATTTATATCTTGTATACGTATGTGTAAATATGTCTTAATGTATGCATATAATGAATTAGGATCCAGTTTTGTGCTCCTCAAGTTCATAATTTGATAAATGGTTGCTGATTATTATATAAGACTTAGAACTTTTCATACAGAAGTGAGACAAGCGGACATATAACGATAATGATCTCATAATTTGATAGTATGAAGTGTTAAAGGATGTCGTTAAATGTCCCAACTGTATCAAATGTCGAAGTCTCCAACTCATCAAAAAATCCAAAATTTGGAGTGTCCAGGCAACACTTGCCATGCTAAATAAGGGCTTGTGATCTACATCAATTCTCTTTAGAATGTTGTTGTTGCATTTGGGCTTATGGTCACCTATACACGTTCTGTGGGGATTCATAATGAATTTTTTCAGTGTCATGTTTTGGTTTGTGATCCACATATACATGTTTCTAAGGATCCATTAAACATTTCATTTTGTGGCTTTTGATGCATACCATAATTAGGACTATGGTCCACATTTGAAGGCTTCTTTGGGGTCCATATGACATTTGGTTTCAACGTACAGAACCCTGTTTTCTTTTCATCTTTAGGATAAATGAGTCTTGGATTCAGTAGCTTCATTGCTCCAGGCTCTATTTTTTGGCAGTTTATTTTTAATATTACAAAAATCTGAAAATTCAATTATTTAAGAAAAAGTAGGCAACCCTTCAGAAAAAATTATATTGTGTGGAACCTTTGAATGTATCAATTTGGTGGTTACATTTTGTAATAGTCAAAAAAATATATTTTTAACATAAAACATTTAAAACAAGCATGTTTAGAGTGCAATAAATCATTTTCTTGTTGAGCTTTAGAATACCTAAACCTTTGTTAAAAAATTGCTTTTCTTATTACCTTTGTTTGGAAGCTAATAATGTAATGATTCCAGATCTTTTGGAAATTCATAAAGCTATGTTTAATGTAGAGAAAATGCTTCCTGACTTTCGTATAAATGATGAAGAAAAGATGAATAATTAGTATAAATAGCCCATGGATGTGATATATTTGGCCTTGTAAATTTACTCATGGTTGGATCTGTGAAACTAACCCTAGTTTTGGATCCGTTTAGGCTGTAAAATTTCAGTTTTGAATTTGGATTTTAGGCCACCTCGTGTTTTCCCCATAAATTACCTTGAGCTTATGCTCCACAAATACATATTCCTTACCAATCCAACCAACATTTGTCTACTCAGGTACTTGGCCTTTTTTCCATACAACAATTGGGTTTATTGTCTATATAACTCCAATTTGCACATAAATTATCATATCTGCTTTAAATGGACGTTACATGTGGGTTTAAGCAAGGATTGCTGTGCTGGAACCGGGGCTCAGACCGGTTGTCTAGCAGCACGGGTCGGTCATCCCTGTGCCGTTCCGTGCTGGCCCTTTACCAACATAGTGAAGGGGGCGGGAAAGAGGAAGAATGGAGGCTGGTGACGGGCCGACGAGCCACGCGGAGGGGTTGAAAAGGGGCTGTGCCACCGGTTTTCCTGTTTCATTCGAAACATGGCCCTGGAGGGGCCTTTTTTTATTTTTGCAATTTTTAAGTTAAGTTGGCAAAATATGAGAACCCTCCGGGCCGACTTCAGACTTCACATAGAAATCGTGAAAATAAAAAAGAGCCCCCTCCGGCCCCCTGTTTTAAATGAAACAGGGAACTGGAGGTGGAGCTCCGCCTCCTTTGCACGGCTCTTTGGCCCTCCACTAGCCGACCTCCACCTCTCTCTCTCTTCTTTCCTCTCCCTCTCCCTCCCTCCCCCGCTCTCTCTCTCTTTTTCTCTCTTTCCTTTTTCTCCCCCTCCGTCGTTGGTGTCTTGTTTTGGTTGTAAGAACCATCCCGGTTCACCGCCGGTACGGTTTGGTACGCTCCGAATCGGGTGGTTCGGAACGGTTCCGCAAACGATGGGCTTAAGGTTCACATATGTTTATCAATACTCGTGTCTTTAAATTCTAACCTTAACTTAATGCTAGATTTAGGCTAATGGTCTATTATAAATCTTTCTCAGAGATCATATAGCATTTGATTCACTTTGTGATTTGGACTTAATCACATTATTCATTTTGGTATATTATCCATATAAATCTTTTTTGCAGATCCCTCAATAGTTAGATCTATTTGGAGTGAAACTTTAAATTTATGTTACATTTGTTTCTGTGGTGTATGCATTATCTTTAAGAATTCAAGTGACATTCGGGTCCATTGAAAATAGATTCCGAGTCTACATTTAGGATTAGATCTATGCGACCTGTGTACCATGCATGTCTATCACCCAATTTATCCACAATATGCATTTTCTCCATCCTTTTTTCTACTTCATATTTTTACAGACTATTGTATGCATGTGCTTGTGCATTTAATAAGCGATGTATGTGGGAAGTGATTAACAAACTCTGTGTCCTCTTTGAGGTTGTCAAAACGGTTTCTTGATTGGAGGTTCCTTGATGCTAATTGACTTCTTTCTCTAATAGAGACAGGGCTCACGAACAAAATGCCTTCTCTTGAGGGTGAATTTGATGGAATCAATCTACAAAATCAATAATATCTATTATGACTCTTCTATCTAGATGGTTGCTTATGATTACGTTTCTGTTCCATTTTATTATTTTTTCTTTCTTTTCTAATATTTAAAGTAATATGCTGTCACTGGTTGTCCTAGTTCAGCTGTCATCTAGATAAAACGCTTTGGCTGTTTATGCTCAGGCATGAATCCATATCTACACATATAGGTGCGGCATCCCATGATGCATCAATAAAATAGTTCAGTAATTCTTTATAAGATAAATATAAAAGAACTAGTGGTGATTGAAATTTGAATATATTTGCAATATTAAACCGTATGACAATACAAACTTTACACAGTTGAGAATATAAGCACATATTTCAGTATTAGTTGAATGATTTTATTTTGTTTCCATATCCTCATGTTACATGAAGGCTACTATCATCCTAATGGACGATTCCTAGTCCAGAATATGTAAAACATTTTACAAACTCAATGCAAGCCTAAATAAACCTTTATGAAATTCTTAAATTAAGTATTGCAAACTTTTAATCCATATTTGTAAAAAGTTCTTATTCTGTTGTGTGAGCTCAAGATAACAGTAATCACAAAATAGCTATAATGCATGCTGTAAGTGTCCGAAATCCTATGACTTGCTGTTGGTTACTGTCATTGGATTTCTAAAGTTAGCCCATGATTGCCAGTGTGGTGTATATGCTGCACTAAATTCACTTTATAAAATAAATAGTGAAATGTTGCTGTATGCGAAAACCATATTATTAAAAGCAAATATGTTGGCAATTGTCTTTAACATGAGCCATATAGTTCTTTGAGCTCCACTAAGTGGATTTTCTTTGTGAATATACTATTACTGGATTAAGGGCAGAGTCTAGCCTACTGAAGGCACATGTGGATTCTCAAGCAAAAGAGATTTCTCAGCAGAAGCAACAAATTAAGGAACTTAAGGAGAAAGATCAGATGGCAAATGAAAGTGTAAGTAACTTTCCATAGTATCAGAACTCAGAAGTTTTATGCAGTGCAGTAACTCCTTTCGTGAGCACTATTCATATCAGATGTCTTTCTAGTTTTTATTGGACTTAAACAGATTTTTTTTGGTTTTTAAAGGTTGAAGGCCTGTTGACGGACATTGCAGCTGCAGAAGAAGAAATTGTAAGATGGAAAACAGCAGCAGAGCAAGAAGCTGCAGCAGGCAGAGCTGTTGAACAAGAATTTCTCACACAGGTATGCTCACAGAGTAGTTTTTATTTTATACATGCCATGTATCTTTTTGGTATAGAAAATATTGACAGCTAATTTGATCTGCCAGTATCCTTTGCTTTACATGAGTTTGATACGATAAAATATTGATAGTTTGTAATTAGCCCATTCATTGTTCCATAGAATCTATGCTTTCATTTCATGCATATAATGCTAGAGAATTAGGCAGAAATGAAAAACTTACACCACTTCCTCTAGAACATAAGGTTGGCTCTAATTCTCCACTTTTAGTTTTTTGAGAATGACAGAATCTCACTTCCCATTGATAAAATACTAGATTCAGTCTATTGCTCAAGTAGTAAGCGTCTAAACAGACAAATTTACTTTGATGGATGTCTTCCTATAATTAGAAGCAGCGTTTTTTAAAAGGAAAAAAATACATTGGATGGTCGCATCAATTGGGCCATCAAATTGTCATCCAAATCAAGAATTGAAAACCCAAGCATCGTGGCCTCATATTTGCAGTTCTGTGTGTAATGGCTTTGAGTGTGCATGGGAAGGCTAGTAGGGCCCAAGGTGTGCTATATCAGGCCCACACAGCCTAGTCAGCCTTATTGAGGCGGATCATGCACGAAGACCACACCAAAACCAAGTTGTACTTCCAAGGATTGCAAAAATGATACTGGAACTATAGTTTGGTAGAGTACTGTCAGTAAGATACTATATGTATCCTATATTGACATAGCCTCCTAACACTTTTTTTTTTACTCCCAGCCATAATACCGTCTGAAACTGGGTGGTATGGGTTAATACTCGGGGTATGGGATGGTTCCGCTCGATATGGACAGGTTTGGCTCATATATTGAGCCGAACCTTGGCACTATATGGGTACCTTGTCAGTGTTGTATGGTGGGTACAGCAGCCTTGAATATCTCCAAGGATCGACTTTTACGAAGGGATTTTTATGCTTGAAAATGTCAAGAAAGTTCTTTAAACTACGATATTGATTAGATGGCTATTTAAATATGAACATAATACTTAACTAGACTAGTTTAGGTTTCCATTAATTAGGCTGATAGTAGGATATTGAAAGCTTATTTCTCAAAGTTTACATTAAAATCATTTTTTAATTAAACCCTTTATGATTATCTGAAAAGTAGCTATATTGAATAATTTAAGAATTTATTAAAAGAAGACATGAATTATGCACAAGATAATGTAGCAATATTTGTTTCGATATTATTAAAATAAGACTACATGGTGTAGAAAAATTAACTATCTTTAGGACTAATATATGCTCATAAGATTGATGGACCATTAGATATTTAAACATTCCTTTTAGTTAAAATACATGCTCTCATAGTTTACTAAGTAGTCTATATAAATAAATTATAATATATAATGCTTTTCTTAATATATACACTAAAAATTTAGGTAATCTTGTTCGAGGTGATTTTATTACTATTAATCATAAAAAAGACATCACAAATCTATATCAGTAAAGTGTTTCTAGAAAATAGTTGGTCCTGGTTGATTCATTTCACCCTGTATGGATGAAGCTGACAATCTGATGACAATGGAAACCTATCTAATGAATAAATATGTTGAATCGATCCATCTTGTTCACATTAATTGAAGAAACTTATCATCCAATGAAAGGGCTATTGATGATTTAACAGTTTAGATTACTCCATATTATCTATTCCAATAGAAGACATATGGAATAGATTAAGTCGCATGGTTCATCCACCTTAAGCAACTTCCAATCCTACAACTCTAAAGGCCTTGTGGATCAATAAATGAACTATGGATTAAATCATTTGGTTGTCCATCTAATTAAAGTCACTTATGATCCAATATCTCTAAAAGCTTTGCAGATCTATAGATGGATTAGATTAAGTCATTCAGTCGATTTTATTAGAGTAATTTACCATTTAGCGGCTCTAAAGGCCTTGCAGATTAGTAGATGGATTAGATTAAGTCATTTATTCCGCTTGATTAAAGCAATTTAGGACTCCATGGCTCAAGGCTTTGTTGATCTGTAGATGGACTAGATTAAGCCATTTGGTTTATCTACTTTGAGAAACTTAAGATCCAATTCTTTAAAAGTCTTGTGGATCAATTGATGGTCTGCATTATATAGTTTAGTCCATCTAACAGTATGTAAACTTACAATTCGATGGCTCTAAATGTCTATAAGATTGATTAGCAGTCTAGATTATGTTTAGTCTGTTGAACTAATTTATGATTTGATGGCTTTCATACCTTGGGATCCATCTAGTTAAAACAATTTACAATCCAATTGCTCTAAAAGCCTTGTAGATCAGTAGACATACTAAATTGAATTATTTAATCTATCCATTATATGAAACTTATCATCCTACAGCTACCAAAGTCCCACTTATAATCTACATAACCCTATTTCATCCACCATTTGTTAAAAGAAACTTACTATTGTACGACCATAAAAGGCCCCACCTATAATTTAATGGTGCCTATTCAACGTGGCTCTGAAAGTAACCATCCCAAAAAGGCTTTTTGGTTAAAGGATTCCAAAGGGCATTTCTTATAATTAATGACAAAAAATAAGCCATCTAAGATTTAGATGGTTGCATACTTGGAGTTCCTATAAATATTTCGTCCTAGAACACAAAAGAGAGTACCCTCAATCTCTAATTTTCAAAAAAAGTGGGTGAAATGCTGGTTATCATACTCATCCCTTTTTATTCAAAAAAGAAGAGATCCCTCGATCTTATCACCAAAAATGTGTTCTGAGCCGTTCTCTTCTACCAGGAGTTCTAGGCTTTTTGTAAAAGAGGTCAAGGACCTCTTAATATGAAGGTCTTTGGCTATTGTTCAATTTGAAGTCAATAGACATCACTAAAATAAGACCTTGGTTTTATACATCGACTACTATGTCGTTCCTAACCACTCAATTTGGGGTGTACCATACGGTATTGGGTTAGAACCTATACAAAAGTAAGATCTTGGTATAGGACCCGTACCGAGGTGAACCGGGATGCATGCCGATCCATGTCGAGGTGTGCCAAGGTGTACCGAGATAAAAAATAAAAAAAATTTATCCAAGATTTGTCTTGGTATGGGATACATACCATACCAAACCCATACCATACTGAACCGATAACATATGGTATGGTACTTAGTACTGAGATTGCGGAGCTTGGTTTCATACAAGGTCTCACTGCTATTTTCTAAGGAGTCCTAGACTCCATTACTTAAGGTCAAGTGTCTCTTTTCCTGAAGTGTGCTTCTTGTTACACTAACTAGATCCTTCGTTTTCATTTAATCTCATAGGCTTCTTATTCCAATAAAGAGTTCTAGGTTTCATTTGGAAGAGGTCATGGACCTCTTAATATGAAGTAGGGGTTCAACACTTCAACCCTTGTTCTACATAAGTAATCCACCACATAAAAGTGATTTGAAGAAAAGAAACTCCTTATGCCAGATGGCATCTAACTGACATAATATCAAGGATCACAAAGGTTCAAAAAAAACGTTATAAAGGATCAAATGGTCTTAAGAATTCGTAATGATTTAAAGGTTGTTGATAAAATTATGACGAGTTTTCAGTCTCAAAAGTGTTGACAGATTGATTCTAAAAGCATATCTATTTCATCTTATATCTGATCTATGTTCTGTGAAAAAGAAATGAAAGATTTATAAGAATACTTGAAATTGATCCAATGGTGGATCTGTAAACAATAACCCTTTGATCTATGGCTGTTTACAGTGCAGACTGTAGGAAGTTAACAACAAGAATCAACTTAATGAGTTATAGAAGTTAATCTATAACTCTGATCAGTGATCAGCGAGATATCTTAAAAAAATAGAGAATAAACATGTACACAAAAACCAATATCTAGAAGGTCAAATGGTGGAAAAGACAACAAAAACGATTTAAATTTATTCAAACAAACTGATTCTGCATAGACTGAAATTCTAAATTTCAAATGGACATAACTGAAAATCTGATTAACCATCCATCAAATACATTTGATAGATTAAGATGATCTCTATCACATATTCAATGCCTAAGTTTCTCTCACGGTAAAAAAATAAACTATAATGATGTAAATATGGCCTTGAGATATTAGGCTTGAATGGATATCCAGACTAACCTTTTATCTATCTAATATCTCCAAGTCTATCACTGTCTGTTGGATGGTGAAGGTCAAAATTAACTTTTAAAAGCAAGAGATGTTGATCCGAATGGTCGAAGCAAAATGACCACCATGTCATAAGAGGAGACATTTAAAATGGTATGACTTTCAATGACCTCCACGTCAGTAAGCTGGATAAATGAATCTAAAATAAAATTACCTCCATATCGTTAAACTGGATAAAATCTAAATGAAATGATTTCCATGTCAATAAACTGGATGAACTCAAAATGGGATGCAGCTATGGCCTTGAGATAGTTGGCTTGAATTGATACCATGACTAACCTTTAATCTGTCTTGTATCTCTAAAGCTATCCCTGTCTGTTGGATGGTGAAGGTCAAAATTAACTTTTTTTGGGTAACTAGGGTCAAAGGGTTAACTTTTAAAAGCAAGAGATGTTGATCCAAAGGTTCAAAGTAAAATGACTGCCATGCAATTTGGATGGACATATTTAAAATGGTATGACTCTTTATGACCCTCATGTCAATAAGCTGGACAAACTCCACATCATTAAACTAGGAATAATCTAAATGAAATGACCTCCACGTCAATAATCTGGACAAAGCCAAAATGAAAGTACTGCAATGTTGTCGAACTAGACGTTCAAAATGAAATGACCTCCATTTCCATAATCTGGCAAACCTAAATGATATGTCTATTGAAATTCAAATGCAAATATATACAAGTTTTGATATATTTATTTAGTGATTTGCGCCTTGGGTTTGCCCTCAGTTAGGCCATGTACATACTGAGCGAGCAATATAATGAAATATAAATCTCTTTTATATAATGGCCTCCTTTTCTTTCAGGATTTATCTAAAATCTTTTAATTATAGGTTTCTTAATCAAAATGGTTGAATAAAAATAGATTCTTGATTAAAAATAATAACCAAAACTATTTTTTTGTTTGACAAGTTTATATGTTTAATATTTTATTTGATTTTCTTTACTAATTTCTTTATGAATCAGAAAATATTACATGTTGATGTAATTCCTTTTTTTTTTGCTTCGTAGATATTTTTTCCCTTTTCCAGAAACAGAGTGAAATATTAAAATGAGGTAATGCAATAAATGTTGCTTAGATAGGTTGCTGAAATGAAAAGAATGAAATATGCTTAGACGGGACATCAAAATATCTTATTTCTGGATTTGTTTTTTGTCTTGAGGTGCTTGATTAAGTGATATTTGTTATTTATAGTAAATACGTTCCTGCATTATTAGATTACTTAATTCATATAGCCTCAATGTAGTTCATATTTAATCTAAAAGTACCCAGACTACACAAACTACACAAATTACAACTCTAAATAACTCAAAACACAATAAAATGATGTGAAATAAATTGTGTTGATTTTCTCCTTTTTCTCTTTTTCCTTTTTTTCTTTTTCCTGTTTTTGGCAGAAATCCCATAACTCAGAGCAAAAGCTGTCTCAATTTTATCCGTTCAATTATATTAGATTGACCAGACTAAAAAAAAGTGGAAAACAAAAAATAAATATATATTTTTTTTCGTTACTTGCATTTGAAAAGTAGAAGAGGAACATAACAGCACAAGGGACTAGAATACTGCCATTACCGCTGCTGTTTGACCACTTCTTGATGGGGGCTTATACACCAGCATTTAAAACCAGCTAATATTCAAAAAATATATATGAAATATCTTTGCAGATGTTTGAAATTCTATAAGGGAGTATATATCAATGATGTAGTGCCAAACTGCCTGGAATTTAAGGTCGTGAAACAATCCAAGGATATGGTATTTTTTTTTCCTGAGATTTAAAGCATTTTTATCTTCATTTATCATTTTGTCAACCAATTTATGAAGTTCACAAATAGTTAAATTGGAAAAAACTGAGTCAGATTTACTCATTCACTTGTATTATCATTTACCAAAGAGAAAAAAATGTATTTCTTTATGTAAATTTTAAATTAGAAGAGGAAGATAACAACAGCAACAGAATAGTAGACTGCTATGATGGGCTGCAGTCCAACTGCTGCTTTTTGCGCTTCTCAAAATCAGGCTTCATATTTCACTCAAAGCTGTAGACTGCTACGAATTGGACAACGAACTACAAGACCACATCATATAAACTCCGACACCCATTTTTAATCAATCATGCAGGATGATACCCCAATTCCTCTATTCTTAAAACACAATTTAGTAATTTTATATATGGGTCATGTTCTTGGTGCCACTACAATCGTTGTTGAATTCTGATTTTGTTGCAGTTGTCAACTCTACGACAGGAGTTGAATGAGGCAAAACAAGCCTTGATCAATTTAGAGAACAAGCTCAAGTTTAAGGAAGAGACTGCAGCTGCAGCAATGACTGCAAGAGATGCAGCTGAGAAATCATTGAGACTGGCAGACCTAAGATCGACGAGGCTGAGGGAGAGGTTGGAGGAGCTGACGCAGCAGCTTGAAAAATCTGATAATACAAGTGATTCGAGGATTCAGAACAGTCACAGATATGTATGTTGGCCATGGCAGTGGCCGGGGTTAAACTTTCTAAGATACCATACTGATACACAGGGAAGTTCTAATGAGATGGAACTCTCAGAACCCCTTATCTAATTTATAAACAGAAGTGAGCTCTAGTAATTATGAATAGGAAATAATTCTAAGGAAATTTTTGTATTCTTTGTTAGCATTTCCGACCTAAAGTTAGGATCTTGCCTCCTGTAATCTTTGATGAACGAACTGAAGGGTAGAAGTGTGCAAAGTCAATGAACAATTAGAATGTGTTAAATTCTTTTTCACGAGTCCGTCTCAAATGCCATATGGTTTATTGTTCTCTTATGCTGTCATTATTATTACTGCCCGAGATGTAATACAAACTTATTACAGCATTTTTTCACCAAAAACAAAACTTATTACAGTATTTTTTAGGACTTATTTGGATTCCCGAGGGCAAGTTAGTTTGTGGATAAGATCTGCCTGCATGAGAACTTTTGAAAAGATTCAGATGATTGAAAACTTGAGGAATCAGAGGATTTATGAATTCCATTATTTCGAACCTTTTTGCACTTTCTTGATTATTTAGAGATCAGACTGGTAGAAGAGGATGCTTCAAAATCTGGTTCATAAATGAAAAATTTAGGAAAAAAATTGATTCACATCCTTCAAAGGAAGAAAAAAAATTGGCACATCATGAAATATACAGATCAAAGAACTTCAATCCTACTTTGGAACACCCTTTGATTGATAGGAATAAATATATTTAAATAAAAAATATTAGAAACCCTTTGAGCTCAAACAAGAAATAGCAACAATATCAAACACAGTTTAAAGCATCACGTACTGGTTAGTGAGAAAAGTAGATCAAGGGAAGAATGTGATTCTCGATTACTGATTTGAGAGAATAGAAGAAGAATGCTGCTAGGAAGCACGCTGGACTTCCCATGCAGACGTTTCATGCGTACTTGTTGATTAATAGAATTTTGATTCTAATTTGGAAACCCGCATGGCCATGTCTCATGAGAATTTATATGTCCTGTAATCTATGTTTGAATGAAAACTTATTTTTCTTTTAAAAATCTAGTGTTTCATTTGTTTGTTTCATTAGTCAATTTATAAACCTTATAACTTTATCTTTCCGAAAAAAATTTCTATTCCCATGGAAAAAAAAAAGAATTTTCCCTTCTCTCTTTAATGCACTTCTTTGCAACCAAAATATCTTAAGAGAGGTTATCTCAAAAAGAAAAGAAAACTCTTAAGGGAGGATGAATGGATGGTGGGCGGGACGGATCTCTCATGGTGGTATTTTCTATGAAATTCGAAGAGTAAACAATGTCATATTCACACAAGCTGCATGACTCATAAAAGAGTGACTGAATTTTAGAATTGAATATTGAATGGTATGAAGGGTAAATGGACACATCACCGCTTAGATCCACCTCAGTTTTCAATATGTAATTCCAATATCATGCGGTATTGGATGGAAACTGAATTGCCTTGGTAGTAATGTTAATTTGGATTTTAATTTGGAATTCTCCGATTTGAAGCTTCCAAAACTTTGTCTTCGGCGAATGCAGTGCATCCCTGGCAAAAATCTTAATTCAGTAACTTAAATAATGATATAAAATTTGCACAAAATAAAAAAAAAAAAGATGCTTTGAATTGAAAAAAAGCATATTTAGCATTATAACTTTTACCACATGTAATAAGAAAAAGATCATTAATGTGATTAAGCAAAACTTAGTAAAAATATTTTTGGTAGTTAAAATGAGTCTCTCTTTTGTAATTTATAATTTTAATTAATATTGCAGTTTTTAAATTGTGTCCGTTGCCAAGGGAATTGGTGAAAATATAAAGAGACATAATAACTGACAAAAAATCATTCCTAATCTATATTTTTGATGTTATTTATTTTTGCTACCAAGTTTTTGAGCTCAACATGAGTTTAAAATTATCTATTTTCTAATATTTCACCTAGCTAACTAAACCCTCATGAAAAGTGATGGTGGATTAGAAACCTTACTAAACTGGTCATCCAGTAAATTCTTTTAAATTAAATACAAAAGCATCATTTCTTTCTTTTGGCATTGGATAATTTTTTTTTTTTTGCCCTTTTCTACATAAGAGACTCCATAAAGAGAAATACTGAAGGTTGTAAGAATGGAAAAGAAATATCCAAATTAACATGGATAGAGGTTACCAGAAAGGATATACAGAAATTTAGAATAACATGAGATATTGCCCTTGATAGAAATGCTTGCGAATGAGAATCCATAAAATTGATCCACATATAGATGGACTTATCCATCAAGTTTTATGGCTCCTAAATAAGTTCTGTAATCTACCATCTACTACCTATTTACTTTGGTATTGCCACTTCCTAGAAGGCTGGAAGATCTTTTAGGTGATTTCGAGGTATTTGATAAAAATTTTGAAATAGTTTTTTAGCTCCTCAAGAAGTTGGAAAATGTCTACTAGAAAAAGCTCCAATTTATAGTTTAGGCAAAAGCTCTATTTGAGATGTATCTGAAAGTTGTTTTCCTAAGATACTTAGATTTGAGTTGCAACAATAAAATTTTAGTAAAAAATAATTTAAAAATAACCTATTAGTTATCTATACTTTATAATAATATTTTTTGATGGCTCAATAATATAATATAATATAATATAATAATTATCATTATTTATAATACTATAATACAACAACAGCACGTGGCATGCACTGGTAGGAGAATCCCAAAAATCTTATTAGTTTGGTGCCTAAAGGATAGGGGCATTTGGAGAACCTTAGAAGAGTTCTAGTGAGCAAGTTAGCCCATGTTAGTTGATGCAAGCATTTATTCGGATGGTGCAATAACAAGTTGCTACCAAGATTGATATGGTGAGAATGATAGAGATGCAACAGTACACTAGCAATTTATACAGTAACAACAACTATAACCACCGTTTATGTAATAACAATATCAAATGTTGCAGCAACAATAGTTATTGCATCAGCACTAGTTGCAACAATAGCAACAATTACTAACTCAACTACAACAAAATGTTGGAGCTCATAAGAAGAATCGTGTTAGCCTAGTAAATTTTAAGAGCTTTTCCCACCAGTTTTAGGGGTAACTCTAATTCGTTGGAGGTTGAGAATTGGTTGAGCGAGATAGAAAAGGCCTTCAAGGTCCTAAAGTGTTCCAATGAGGAGATGGTTCCTTACGCTTGCTTTATATTGCATGGGAGACAAGTGGCTGGTGGAAAATGGAGGAAGAAAAAGTAGGGCTTGACACTGTAATTGACTTGCTCAGTGGGTGGGCAAGGCTGGGTTTGGGCTGAGCTCAGCCTAAGGTACTCCTTAATTTTTTCAAGCCCGAGTCTAGCCCAGCCTGGCATTCGGGCTTACTTTTCAGGCTTGAATCTGCTATTTGTTGGGCTTCAGGCCGGGCCATGGAGCTTTGCTAAAGTATCTCTATCTTAAAAAGAAATCACTTGGGGAGGGCAAGAAGTGGGGGGTGGGGGGGGGAGGCTGGTTGGGGAAGGGAAGAGGAGGAGGAGAAGTGAAAAGGGAGGCGGGAGGCCGAACTAGGGAAGGAGGAGCATGAGGAGGGGAGGGGAAGGTAGTACGGAGAGCAGCCAAGGTGGTAGAAGGAGGAGGAGGAGAAATTATATCCTACACTGCGTGCACCATGTGGCCGTGCACTACGCTAATCAAGTAAACTCATTCCTGTAGTTTCTATTCATCATACGCTTGTCTTAGTGATTGGCCCACAAGAATAGATGACCTAATTGGCATGGAGCATGACCATGTTGGTCCACGCGATGTAGGATATAATTTGTTGAGGAGGGAGGGGGAGGTGGGATGGGGGCTGGTCGGGGTGGCCGGAGTGGTGGGGAGGAGGAGGAGGTGGAGGGAAGGGTGGGGGTAGGACTAGGGGCGGCCGAGATGGAGGGAGGAGGATGAGGAGGGAAGGGGGAGGTAGGATGGGAGGCGACTAGGGCAGCCAGACTGGTGGGGAGGAGGAGGAGGGCAGGGGGAGATGGGATGGGGTGTGACCGGGGTGGTGGGAGGAGGGGGAGGGGAGGCGGAGGTGGGATGGGGGTTGGCCAGGTGGTGGAAAAAGGAGGAAGAGGCAGAGGGGAAGGGGGTGGATGAGAAGCAGCTAGGGCGGTGGGAGGAGGAGGAAGAGGAGGGGAAGGGGAGGTGGGATGAGGGGTGGCCAAGGTGATCGGAAGAGAAGGAGGGGGAGGTGGGGGAAGAGAGACGAGAAGAATGAGATGAGCAGGTCTTGGGCTATTCAATGGGTGTGTTTAAATTTCAGGCTTGGTTCGACCCTTTGGACTTAAAAATAAAACTCGAACCCATTCGAAATGGTCTGAGCTCGGACGAGATGGGTGGGCCATCCAATATTTGAGCAAGTTTATGTTGCACCCTTCATCTAAGATAGGTTTAAGAAGGCCTTCTGTGAGAAATATTTTCTCTAGCGCATTTGCTACTAAAAGTTCTAGAAGCTTGATAGACTAGAGTAGGGCAGGATGACTATCATCCATTGTGTAAATCAGGATGGTTAAAAAGCTTCTCGTAATTCACTATGCACTAGTGCAAGCATGTGAATTCTTGTTTTTGTTATTCGCCAAGTGAATTATCAGTGTTGATGCTACTATCATCTCTCTAATCAAAATTAAAAAAATTAAATAACACAATTATTCTGTACTGGGGCAAAGTACTTGCCCTAATACAGAATTAAAAGGTAGATCTCATTTCATTTATAGGCAAAGATCCACCATAGGAATCGAAGCCCTTAAGCTCCAGTTAGAGGATGCATATCCGACCCTTATTCGGGTTACATTTAATTCTGGGATTCTATAAGAGCCCTTAATTACCCCAGCAATATTTGGGATAATCACCTCATCGAAGTTCGAGCCTTGATAGAGAAAGGAGCATAAGACACTGGCCACAAGTCAGCATGATGATGTGCATAGCTTTCTAAGGGGATAATTGGATCCTGCCCTGTGACAATTATCACGCAGGAACCACCATGCCACTAAGGTGAGAACCTTGACAACCATCTTGAGAAATGAAAGTAACTCTGAGCAGGATCTACTACAGTACCGAGGTGGAAACCTTGGCAACCATTTCGAGAAGCAAAAGGCGTAATAGCAAGATTACCGAGCATCCTTATTCTTGACCGAACAACCTTTCAGACGAAAAGCACATCAGTTCAATTCAAGCCATCAAGTAAATAAAAAGATGAGTAGGCCATTTTATTCATCAGAAAAAAAGAGAAAAGTACAAAACAATGGCTCACAACCGAACCAACACAAGAAAAAGAAGAAAAAAGAGAAAACCAATAATGGCAAATACAATTATTCATCTCTCCGCTCCTCTTCTTCCTATTCTTCCTCCTCTTCCTCTTCTTCTTCCTCGGCCTCACTCCCTAATCCCTAAAGGAAGGCCTCCTTGTCCGAGCACTCACATGAGAAAGTGACTAAGCTCAAGTCAAGCTTAGGCGGGCCATCTCCGTGTCAGCCTCCTTCCTCACGGGGCCCCCTTCCTCCTTGATAGCCCACTACATCTCCTACAGCCGGATGACCATCTGTCTCAACTCTGTCTGGGAGCTTTCATTCTTGGAGCTGAAAAAGCAAGTTTGCACCTCAGCCTCCTCTCTTCTTTTCTCAGCCTTCACCCATTTTGCCTCGACACGAGCCTTGCTGCATTTCGCCTCTCGGAGGAGGCGATAAGAGACCTCCAACCTCTGCTGATGGAAGTGGAAGATCTCAATAAGTACGCGGGCGGCGTACACTCCCTTATAGAAACAAAGAAAAGATTGATTATTCAAAAACAATAAATGGACAGAAGAACCAGTATGATTACCTCAAAGGCAGTGTGGCAGGATGAGTTGATTAGGCTCTCCAGCGGTCTCCACTGCATCTCCTCTTTATCACCAAGGAACATAATCTTCTGGACCATCTCCCACATCACTCGGGGATTTCTCTAGCACAATACGGTGTTGGAGACCCTCATCGACCCATTCGGTACAAAAGTCTCGACTCCATGCTCTGTGGAACTGGTCGAAATGAAAATGTTGATGCTTCCGTAGCCCCCAACAGGAGGGTTGAAGGATGGCTTGGATGCCTCGGAAGGTAGCCCGGTGGTGGCACCACCAATGAAAGAAGGCGGCCCCTTAGTCCGAATCGAAGAAGGACCAGCAGTCTCTAGCATAGCTGACGAAACTAGAACGGCCAAAGAGGCCATCCCAGAAACTAGAGTGGCCGCCGGAGCAGATGATGGTGCACTAATGGGGAGGGCAGTAAGTACGTCCACCTTTGATGATCCTCCTCCGACGGGCTCTCCTCAATTCTGATTGGTCCCATAGGTACACTCCTCCTACTACTTGGAGAAGTACGGCTCTCGCCAGATTTTCTTTTTCTTAAGGAGCAGAAGAGTTCTTTCACCTCAAACTTCATGGCTGCAAGAACAAAAGAAGAATAAGTTAGTTATATATTCAAATTGGCAAAAGAGAAGCAGAATAAGATGCAAAAAGGGCAGGACTCAAGCCAGCATCAACCAACACCGACTCCTGAAGTAGCTCAGCCAAAGGTGGAACCCTCATCAGACAAAGCAGATTAACAAACTCCTACTCTTCATCTAACAAAAAAAAAGGCTCAAGGCCGGCCTCTCGGGTGTCCTCCACAGAGTCGAAAAACTCTAAAAAATTGCTGAAGACACAAAGAAATATTGACCCTTCCTCCCATGAGTGGATGAAGGGCTAGGAGGAAAGACGTTGTAACCCTTCCTACAAGAAAGGTACCACCACCCCTTATTCTGAGGATGGGCTTCACTTGAAAGAATTACCAAAGCATCCCTGATGTAGGAGTGATCCCTTGAAGCCGGACAAAACAAAGAAAACCTACAATCATCCTCCAAGCATTGGGGACGAGTTATGGGGGGATAAGTTGGTATCGGGCCAATAGGTCGGCGATAACCGATGGAATCAACAGCCTTAGCCCCGTTTTCAAGAACTCCTCATACATGTATATCTAGTTCTCCCCAAGTGAAGTCACTCGATCTAAAGGACCGGGGCGCGCTCAAGGACAAAGTTTTCGAAAATGGAGAATACCATCTGAATCTGATCGAGGTTGGACTCCCTCAGAAAGCTTATTTTAGTATCCAAACCTAAAGATATCTTGGGAAGAACTGCCCCCCCGAGGCCATAGAGACTTGATCAAGAGAACCCTGACCTATTACCTCATCGTCGGAAGGCCAACCTCCAGTAGATGGGTCCATGAATGTTCTTTAAGAAAAAAATAATGAGACGAGGAGAAGAAGGCAATAAGAGGAGAAAAAAGTAGAATAGCCCACTAGGATACAAGTAGTGCACAAGTCACGCCTTGCGACTTTACACCTCTTCTCTCTCTAGGTTGTGGAGAATAAAAGAACGAGGTGAATGGGCTGCAGTTGCAATCTTTCCTATTTATCGAGGGTTTAAGCAACTCCTTCCAAAGCGACGCTTTATCTAGCCTTGGATACATGCCTCTTGGGTGTTCTCCCCAAGATGGCCTATTTGGATCGCCACCGAAACTAAGATGCATATTAAACTCACAAACGCCTTGCCCATAATTATAGCGCTTCAGAAAGGACAACAAAGCCACGCCTCTCATAAATGCGGGATTTGCAAAATCTCCATTTTCCCAAAAAGAATGCACCATGCATCCTCTTCGACGATCTTCACTAAAGCGACCCTTCTTGGAAAACTACTTCTGCAGCTCGAGCAGGATAGCTCAGCTCGGTTGCAGAAGTGGGGGCAAATGATACACCTCCAAACCGGCTACAACTCACCACAAGGTCCAACCAATTAAAACACACCACAGCTCTAACACATGGTGGATGAGAGTAGCCACTAGGCGGCCCTAGCGCTATACTGCTGAACTTGCATATTAGGAGCTCTCCATAGTTGGCCGCATCCTAACCGGAGGACCTAGTGATCATCGAGATCCCACTGATGTTATAGGTAAAACATTATCCATGTACGAAGCATTCATGCCCGATGTCCAGGCCGTACTCAAGTCAGTCACCTCTGGTCGATCCATGTGTCTTAATTCTCTAGTAGTAGGTAGGCTCTTCCACTCGATATACACAAAAAAAGTGAGGCAGAGGGGGAAGCAAGCAAGAAGAATGCCCTAATAGACTAAAAAGACAACCTCCTCCTGTTTCCTGATAACTATACTGATTTAGGCATTGGAGGGTCTTCCACTGGATACGTTTCATCTTGAGGACTTTTTTACTGTGTGCTGTTTTAGGTCGGAGTGCCACCATCCGACGAGGAGCTTGGTTGCAACGACCGACACCACTCGCCTTCTCTATTTTCGACTAAAGTAGCTGACCACCGAGCTCTCTAGCGTCGTCGTGCCTTTCGCCGCAGTGCAAGGGCCAATCAGTTCTTAGCAGCAACATATGGAGAGAAGTTTTTGTTGTGATTTAAACATCATGGACTTTGTTCAGGAAAATCATATTTTTGGATGGAGTGGATTATCTAGATTTCCCTGTCAATCTAGTGGTTTGACAACTACGATGACGCTGAGCAATGCCCTTGCTTGGCAGGAGAAAACTGCAAACTTTTCCCTGCCTATGTGGAACTTGTGCCTGTTTCTTGTGCATTCTCCCTTGCTGTCTTAGATGTCTATACTAAGGTCTGCATATATGTTGGCGCACGAATTTTTCGTGCCTATGAGTTCGAGTACATATTTCTGTTTCTGTGCACGAGTTCATGCATGCATCCGTTTATGGTGCACGGCCTGCCACTGCTTCAGCTCAGCGACCCAAGAAGAGACAGGGAACCAACCAATCTAAGCCCCTACCAAGTTCAGAAGGGGCCCTCTTCCAATACATCAACATGCCAGCTAAAGTGGAAGCTTGCCATCCCAGAAACTGTCACTGACCCTCTAACACCTGGACCGTTGAATCCCAAGTCCCAACCCTTCGGATTCTAATACTTAATCATCGTTGTATCAAGAAGTAAGGAGGGAAAGAATTAAAGAGATGTGTACATTAATGAAGCCATCCTACGCCATAGTATTTGATGGCTTTCCCCCACTTTCTTAGGACACAAGCTGTGGAAATGAAGTTAGTAGAATCTTCTGCAGAACTGCATAAGTGGAAAAATTTCTATTAAAAAATATTCTTGCATTTCTCTCCCACCAAATTTCTGAACAAAGGGTAGCTAAAATCCTCTGTTTTCCTAACTGATGGTTCTTCCAACTTTTTTCGTTCTCCACGAGCTCTTCTTCCGGGCAGACGGCCACGATCTTATCAGCCCTAGTTTCAGGTTCAAAGTAGTCGAGTTTTCTCTCAATGTCGCCCATAGCTCCATTACCAAAAAGGGTGCTCCATTAGACGGGGTTCCGATTATAGAACTCCGCCTGCTGTTGAGGGTTCCGTCGCCGGTTGGTCTGGGGATCAGGAGGTTTGGGTGGAGGGGCAGGGGCGAAGAGCGAGGAGTCAGAAGTTCAATCGGATCGATGTTGGGGTTACTATATGTAATGATCGAATCATTCACGATAAATAAAAAGAAAAAGTAAGGCCATTCCATTTCGACAAAAGACCATACCCAAGTTCAATAGCTTTGCGGTTTATCCAATTTTGAACAAAACCAACCGATTAGGTTAATCAAATTGAGCAAATTGACTATGTCTGGATATTTCAAGCTCAAAAATTCATAGCAAAGTACAGCGAGGCCATAGCTATCCTTATGACTTAGCCACATCTCTCGATCTCTATCTTCTTTAGCGGACATCGAGGCTTTAAGACCGGTTGGCGCGTGCCCAAAAAGGGAGACCGGAGACCGCGTCTGAAACCTTTGCCAACTTTCCGTCTCAGGCAAGAGCTACGGAACTAAAGCACCAACACAATCAATTGAGAAAGCAACTCACAATTTCGCTCCGCATAAGTACCTTGTTGACTCATGCTGCCCTGTATTTTCTTTACTTTTGGTCGTCCCCAAACGTCGACCTAACGCTATGTCAGGGTCACAACGGGCCGGCCTCATGAGATTAACGTTTTTATAGAATATTGCTAAGTGTCCTTCCAACCATCGACTTATCCGGTCCCGCACGGATGCTTCTAGCATGTTTCAAGGTCAATTTATTCACCCGTCTAGATAATATTTTTCCTTGTTCACTAATAAATCGACTAATTAAACTCATTTTCTATAATCGATTCGATCCCCCGATCCTATTGGGGACAAACGCCTACGAAAGGATCGTTATTCATAATATTGATCCGATTCAGTATCATCAGAATTCAATTCATCCCGTTGAATTGACAGGAGTAAAATTTCTTATCTCTATGGGATTAGATCCCGAGTTATTGCGAAGTAAAAAAAACAATGAGATTATGGAAGTAAATATTCTCGCATTTATTGCTACTGCACTGTTCATTCTAGTTCCTACTGCTTTTTTTATTTCTTGTGCCTTCATTTAGTCCAAAGATCATAAAGGTTTTCAGCCAATCTCTCAAGTTCAGTTGGATCTTAATAGAAGTCCATATGCTCATCGTGAAAGAACATTCAATTAATGAATAACAGATTCCAACCTTGAACCACTGAGCACACCCCGAGCTTACTTGCCATCCTTTTCCAGTGAAGGTTTTCCTTGTGGGAAGCTTGTTCCTCAAAGCTAGCCATACGAATACTTCCACTTTTTCTGGAGTTGCTACCTTTCAAATAGTCTTGTAGTAAGGACAAATTAAACCACCATTATTTATATACCTGTAGTAAAATTCCACTTTGAAAGTACCATTCTAAGCTAGTTGTCGAACGGGAATATCAGCAACCCTTGATGGTCTAATTAATGAAATGATGCCATGAAGGGACTCTAATTGGTTTGCCTCATTCCGAGTCAAATGGGCCTTGCTCAATTTTCCAAGATAGAGTTCTCCAACTCCATTGGGAATTCATTGAAGTGTTGGGCTTTGGGGCTCTTGTATACAAATCTTCAAACAGAGAGCATAGTGATACCAAGTCAATCTAGTAGTCCTTTCAAAAGCGAATGTCTTTTTCATTTTCCAATTTAAAGGCAATACAATTCCAAAAGGCATCAACCTACTTACTGATGTCCTTCCATGTAAGCGAGATCCAGGCAAGACTTTTCTTTACTCTCATACCAAATCTTCTTCTTGCATCATATGCACTGCCAATCTGTGGACATCGGGGGTATCTAAACCTTTAATAAGCTTCCATGCTCACTTTACAAGAAGAGCTTGATTCACGTGGTCAATATTTGTTATCCCCAAACCACCCTATTCTTTGGATTTGCATACATTGTCCCAGTTCACTAGATCATGGAATCTACTGACGCTCTCCTTCTCTTTCCATAGAAATATTCGCCTCATTTTATTGATTCTGTTTATTCCCCAACTTGGTAGCTTGAACATTGACATAAAATATAATGGCAAGGCTGGCAATACTATGTTAATCAAAGTGACTCTACCACCCCAGGATAAAAGCCTCCCTTTCCATGACTCTAATATCGAGCTGATCTTCTCTACAAGGGGCAGCCAGCACTGCTTAGGAGGATTCCTATCACACAGAGGAAGACCTATGTAGGTTTAGGGGAGGGTCTTATTTGCAATTCATCCTGGTGGCAAGCATGGAAGCTTCCCCATCATCCATATTCATGTCTAAAATGGAGCTCTTATGAAAGTTAATTCTCAAACTTGAAGCGTCTTCAAAAGCAAGAGGTATCGCTTATGGTGTTTTAATGCTCTCTTTGTTACCAGAACAGCATAAAAGCGGATCATCTGCAAACTACCGTCTCTTAATGCTATTGTAGTTTTCATTACTGTCGATGCCTTTTGTAACAACTCAGGACTCTCCAAAAAATGTTAGTTGAAAGATATTTTTTTTGAGTTTCTTAGTCTTATATAAGTATCCAAAATCTCCTCGACGAATAACTGATGTGGAACTAAAATGGAACTAAACACACGTCTGCATGGGTCTTCACATACTTCCCCCGTTCAAGCCCTAACGTCCTTACTAAGAGCTCCAAATTCATTCAAATCTAATCACAAGCACTACGATCGGCCTGTGGTCAGCCTCTATAAACCTGTGCTGTAGTGTCTCGTAGTCTACATAGGCAATAGGTCGAGTTCTTTCTGATACCATTTGTAACAATTCAAAACTTCACCCCAAAAATGTTAGCGGAAATATATTTTTTTAGATTCCTTAATCCTATATAAGTATCCAAGATTTTCCAATCGAATAACCGATGTAGGACTAAACACATGTCTGCACAGGTTCTCACACCTTCAATCAAGCCTAGGAATCTGGCTTGTTTAAGAATTATAGAGAGAATATCAGCCATTAGAAGAAAGAGAGCTAGCGGGAGTGGATCATCTCGCCTTAAATCTTGCCTACATTTGATCTATCTTCTAGGTCTTTCAGTCATTAAAGGGGCATCAGAAATCGAGGAAAGAAGAATACGAACCCACACAATCCATTTATGAGAAAAGCCTATGGTCCGTGGCACTGCAAATACAAAATCTAGCATACATAAGATACCTTTCTGTCCAATTCTCCTGCAGCAGGTGAGTATCTAATGAAAGTTTTAGATAATTTAACGGCCTTTGACAAGAGCAGATTGAAACTCATCAATTAGAATAGGAAGAAATTTGGGAAGTCTCACCTATAAAACCTTCAAAAATAATTTTATATAGATTGTTGAGAAGGCTGATCGGACGTGGATCTCGTGCAGTAGGCATACCTTCTTTTTTCGAGATGAGAAATGTGTAAGCAAAGTTCAACCGTAATAAGTCAAGGCCTCCCTTGTGAAAATCCTCCAGCAGCAAGAGATTCCAATGACCCAAATCATATGGTTGCTGGAGTACAAAGGCTAGCTTTTACCCAACCTAAGGGGCTGCAGGAGCTTCTAATGACCCAAATCAAATGGTTGCTGGAGTTAAAAGGCTAGCTTTGACCCAAATACCGATAGAAAAGCTATCAACATTCTGACAACAATGAGCCCTAGCCTGATGGTGTTTACAAAGCTAGCAGGAACATCAGCTATTTGTCATGCAGCTGTACAAACGTGAAGAAAGAATTGTCTTTGCCTATGTGGAAATGGAAACCAGATCACACAAACTTTTAAAGGAGGATCCGATCTTATGAGGCACATTGTTTTGCTTGACTCTGGTGTAAGGAAAAAAGCTGGATGCTCAGGTTTGATACAATCTGCTTGCTTAATTATGGAGTCATAACGAGTATAACAACCCTCATGCCTATTATGTTCGAAACCAGAAAGAGAATGTTAGGGAGTAGAAGGCAAAGACTTAAGTAATGAGGTCTTTGATATTTCTTTTGAACAAGGAACGTGCCTCATCACTAGATTATTCTTTTGTCTCTTTAATCTTCAACAAGGATGATAAATAGTTCACTTGTCAAGTCAAAGATACCTTGTAAAGGTTGGAATTTTCTGAATATGCAACATTTGTTCTGGAGATACTGATAGACAATCATATATAGCTCTATTACCTTATGTAGTCTTTGTTTTCTTTTTTTTTTTGTTTGTGTTTTATAGGGAAATGGGAGGCAAAAATAGCACCCAGGCTTTATAGAAACATATGGAGTTCTTCGTTCATTCAAAATTGCCCAATCAGTAAGCTTAATGATCCTGAAACTAGGACGTAGAAAGCTCAGAATGGCTAATTACTCTTTACTTTTCTCGTAGATGATTTGTGCATTTCTCTATTTCTTTCGCAGGCTCATTCTTTGAAGGCTAATCTTCAGCTCATAATTGTATTTCTTTTATAATTACCGCCAGTCATTCTCAGACACAGATTTCATAAATACCTCCTCTATTCTGTGATGATTATTGAGAAATATAAAAAGAATTTTATATGCCCATGGAGACGGTAGATACATAATTCCTTTGGCAGGCAAGATCCAAAATAAATAAAAGAGCATTTTTTTTGCTACAATGGATGACTCATGCATACACTTCTAGTATAAATACGTCCAAAAAAGTCAAAAGATAATAAGTCTCGGAGCACTTTAGGCAGCTCCCTCTCACCAACCCAGAAAGCTCTTCCTGAGTGGTCAGCCACATATGAGGCCACCCAATCCGCAATCTTATTAGTCTCTCTATATATATACTTGGTCTGAAAGGTAATGTCTCCACCCACTATGGCCCGAATATCACTAAGCAATGGGTGACAGCCACCCATGTCGCTGGTGCACCTCTAAATTCAGCCAATCACCGTAGCTGAGTTGCCCTCGAGAAGGACTGTGCTGGCTTGCAGCACACGCCGGGCATGACACAGCCCAGCTCAAGCAGCCCTCAGCTTCGTCCCAAAAATAGAGATGTCAAAAATCTGGCGCCCATCAGCAACAACTACTCTAGAGCCAATTGAAGTATAATTTGTTGACTTCTCTTTTTTTTTTTTTTTTTTGCACAACTTTAGAATGCCATCTTTTTCCCCTAATTACAAAGAAATTTTTTTTCTGAATTTATTTCAGTTTTTCCTGTTTTTTTTTTTTTTGTGAAATTGGTGTTTCCTCTTTTGACATAAATTGCTATACTTATGATTATTTTGTACATGATTTTTTTAATGTGTGTAGTATTTTTTTTTTCTTTCTAAACTTTTTGAACATTCCCTTTCTATCGGTTTTTTCTTTTTGAAGAGTAACATTAAGAATCTAATTTACTTGGGGAGCAAAATTGCGAAGGAATTATTTTTTCCCTTTCTTTGTGCATGTAAAATTTCCAAAAGAAATAAGAAGTCAAATTTTTTGAGTAAATTCTTTTGTGCACGTACAATTTTCCTTAGTAAATGAACAATTAATTCCTTTTCAAAAAATTTCACTAAAATTTTAATTTATAAAATAGTAGAATGAATTATTTTTTCCTTTTAATATGAAAATCAAATTTATTCTTATTTGAGCAGTCAGAGAATAAAAAATTTTGGTTCAAAGGAATGTTCAAAAAGAAAAAAATATCACATGCACAAAAGAAAATATCACTAACAAAAAAAAGGAATTATTTTTCTTTTACAAAAAGAACACTCAAAAAAAAAGTTAATCTATTTCTTTCTAAAGAGTCCCACTAAAAATCTAATTTAGACAATATTATGAATGAATTATTTTTTTCTTTTTTTAGTACAACGGCGACTCACACACAGCAGGTATGAGTGCGTCACATAATATCAAGAAGGATAAGAGAATACAAAGGAGATGGAACTAAGGAATGGTCTTCCCAAGTGAAACCCTCAGAATGCTGAGTCGCAAAGGATGCCACCTAATCCGCCGCATTGTTTACTTTTCTGTAGGCATAAGTAGTCCAATGGGAGGCACACTCACCCAAAAGCAGGCAGATGTCGTGGATCAGTTGTATCCCACTGGAAACACGATCCGAATTCTGGATCCATTCGATCACCATAGTTGAATCTTCCTCAAGGACAATACGGTCCACACCCAACACTCGCCTCGCATAGGAAACACTCTCTTATGCAGCTCTAGCCTCGACACCAATCACAGTCTGCTCGAAGATCTGTCGACTGCGGACCGCCATAAGTCTGGCCTTCTGGTCTCTGAAGACAAACACAGCACCTCCGTTGCCTCCTTCCTCGTTGATACTGCCGTCGAAGTTTACATTGCGAAAACCAAGGGGTGGGGGCTTTCAAGATACGGATATAGTCCTAGGTGCTATAAGAGCGAAGGGAGAGCCCTATATTTCTCTGGCTAACCCAAGGGATGACGATGCAATAATACTAAGGACCTTCGCTGTATGAATAAGGGCTCGGTCTACCACCAGTCTCGAATGCGCGACTTTATCCTCAAAGACTCGGGCATTCCTATCTAGCCAATAGTGATAAGCCAAATAGGTTGCCCTAATCTTCTGCTCTATGAGGACCGACCTCTAGGAGGAATCTCATAGAAAGGTCAGAAACTCCTCTGTCGATGTCCACCTCTACATCAGCCCGAAGGAAGCTGCGGCACACTCCCAACTCTGAGTAGCCCTTTGATAGACAAAAAGAATATGGAAGATGAACTCTTCTACCTCCAGACAGGCCCAACATCTGGAGCAATACTAATCCTACGCCGGGCCAGCACTCCTCTGGTAGGTAGGCATCCCCACGCCACCTTCCACATAAATAAAGCCACACAGGGGTGGATGCATAATCGCCAGATCTAACCTCCCTCAATCTCCCGGGCCAACATCCTCCTAACCAACGCCAATAGGTCCCTGGACCTCACCTTTGGCCTGCCCATCCTTCCCCACACCCTCCTATCCTCAGCATCACTCTCGGGACCAGCACCGTTAGAACCCGCTCAACGAGCTGCTCGCCAAAGACCCGTTGAACAAGGTCCTCATCCCATCTCCGCTAACCTAGGAAAAGTAGGTTGCTAACATTGCAGCCCTCTAGCCCCCTGGGGTCGAACAAAGTAGGCTACCTACATAACGGTAGGTCAACCAGCCAATGGTTTCCTAAGACATCCATCGCTCGCCCGTCACAAATCTCCCATCTGATCTTCGAAAGCACCATAGGACCACAGAAACAAATCTCCCACCAGATGAAGGAACTGCGCCGCCCACGCAGAATGCTAGCGGATCTACCGGGTCCCCATACTTGGCTCGCATCAGGGATCCCTATAGACTTGCTGGCTTCAGAATAGATCTGACTGCCAACCTAGTGGCGAAGATCTCCTGCCGCTCGTCTAAGGAGTGGATCTCCAATCCGTCACAGCTAGTTGGCTGGCAAACCGTGTCCCATGCCACTAGGTGTACACCACTGCTACTCCCCTGCCTCCGCCAGATGAAATTCCTGAAGAGGTGCTCAATGTGTTGTAGTACTCCGGTGGGTACCAAGGTATAGGACCAGAGATAAACTAGATTTGAACAGAGTACTGACCTCACCAGAGTGATCCTCCCGATCATGGACAAGGTGCTTGTCTGCCAACCCTCCATCCTCCTCCTAATGCTCTGCTCCAAAGGAAGATAATCTCCCTGCAAAGGCGTCAGCTAGTGATCGGATTCCCCAGATACCTCAAAATACCCTCCTGCTCCCCAATTTCCAAGATCTCCATAATGGTTGCCTATAGACTTCTTCAAACCTTCGGGCTGAAGCAGATAGTTGATTTTGCTAGGTTGACCTGCTGACCAGAAGCCCCATAGTACTCCTCTAGCACTTTCTATAACACCTAGGCCGATCTCTTCGTTGCCCGGGCCAGCAACAAGCAGTTGTCCGCAAACAGCAAGTGGAAGATCTGAGTCGCGTTCGGCGCTGGCCTGTAGGCCTCCACCTCCTGCCTATCTGCAGCTAGCCGGAGTGCCCTAGATAGATAATCCGCACTAACAATGAACAGCAGTACTGGTGACAAGGGGCATCCCTATCTAAGGCCCACTGATGACATAAAAATCTATGATAGGGAGCCATTCATCAATAATGCAAAGGACAGGGAGTGAATATAGCCTTGAATCCATCTGATCCAGAGAGGGTGGAATCCAAAGCACTCCAACGAAAGAGCCCCAAAGTCCTATCTCATTCTATCCTACACCATCTCCATATCTAACTTGATGCCCATTAGGCTCCTCCGCCTTAGCTCCCTTTGAAGATCAGACAAGAATTCCTGAGCAATGAGCACATTGTCCGATATAGATCAGCCTCCAACAAACGTTATTAGAATCAAAAAAATTGTTAAATAAAAGGAACCTTTAAAAAGGAAGAAATACCTCATGCATAAAATTTATCATCAACAAAAAAATTATTTATTCCTTTGTTAAGTTTCCCACTAAAAATCTAATTAAAAAAAATTTATAACAAATTTTTTTTTGTGTGAAACATATTCCCGTATCCATGTATATGTTCATCAACTTCATGATGAAATATTGCTCTATTTTTTGATGTAAATCATGCGTCAAGCCTACGTACACCTCCATCCAGGCGCGTGCATGTAGATGGCCTCAGGTGGAACGAATCTAGCGGCCATTAGTACATTAAATTAAAAATCATGCCAAAACAATTATTTGATAGCTATCTGGATTTTTTCACCACATCAAACAAATTAAATCTCATATAAATACATTGCAGGCGAGCAGTCAAGTGCTCATAAACGAGCCAAAATACCAAAATTGTCCGAGCTTTGATTGACCTAATTAATATAAACGTGCACGGTTGCAAATTATTTCCTAACACACCGTTCATCTCCTCCATTTGCCCTAAAATGGGCGGCTCTGATCTCGTCTCAGTTTCCCGTGCGTGACGCATTCTCATCCATAATAATTAGTAGGAAAGCATTGCGCTCACGAAAGGTTCCCGCGAAAGCCTCGGCAGCAAACCGTCTTTGGGTGAGCGTGAAAGGGGCCTGAATCTCCAACAACGGAAAGAAACCTTCCCTTCTCTTCCCCAGAATCACCTTCGGTTCACATTGCAACATTATTCCCCTATAAGAGTCTCCCTACACGTACCGTTCGTAATCGGACCCCATCTCTCTCCGTCTCTAAGAATTAAAGATGGTGGCGATCCATGGTCGAGTCTGTACCAGTACCACCATGAGAAAAGCAGCAGCCAGTATCCTCTTGCTTGTGTTAATGGAGTGGTGGTGCGCTCTTGGTGGTGCTCGAGCTGAAGGAGGAGGGAAAGGAGGGAAGTGGGAGCTTCTCCTCAACAACTCCGGCGTGGTGGCCATGCACATGACCCTGACCCATCGCAACACCGTCATCATGTTCGACCAGACCAGCGCCGGGCCCTCGCAGTACCGCCTCCGCCCCTCCGGCAAGCGGTGCGACGACCGCGGCTACGAGCCCTCCTGCTGGGCTCACTCCGTCGAGTACGACATCGCCACCAACACGATCCGACCCCTCGTCATCGAGACCGACACCTGGTGCTCCTCCGGCGCCTTCCTCGGGAATGGCACCCTCGCCCAGACCGGCGGCTTCGGCAACGGCTCTCGGAAAGTTCGGTACTTCAACCCTTGCTCCGACCGCCGTTGCGAGTGGATCGAGTCGGAGAAATTGCTCGCAGCTAACCGGTGGTACGCGACGAACCACATCCTCCCGGAGGAGGACCGAGTTGTCATCGTCGGCGGCCTCGACGCCTTCAGCTATGAGTTCCTTCCCAGGTCCTCGGAGAAAGAAGAAGGCGCCTTCGAGCTGCCGTTCCTGCGCCGGACTCGTGATCGGATGGTGGATAAGGGCAACAATTTATATCCCTTCGTGCACGTCTCTTCCGACGGCAATCTATTCATCTTTGCCAACCGCGATTCGATACTCTTCGACTACCACCGGCACCAGGTCGTCAAGAACTTTCCTCGGATCCCTGGAGACGGGGCGCGGAACTACCCGAGCACGGGGTCGTCGGTGATGCTCCCATTGGAGCACGAAGACGGGTTCCGCAAGGTGGAGGTTATGGTATGCGGGGGCGCCGTCGCCAGAGCGCCCCGGGCGGCGAAGGGGGGTCAGTTTTTGGATGCCCTGAGCTCGTGCGGTAGGTTGGTGATCACCGACGAGAACCCCGAGTGGGCGATGGAGGAGATGCCCGGGCCGCGGGTCATGAACGACATGCTGATCCTCCCCACCGGCCATATCCTCATCATCAATGGGGCGAAGCAAGGGTGCGCCGGGTGGCAGATGGCCACGACAGCTTCCTACAACCCTTACCTGTACGAGCCCAAGGAGAGCCTGGGGAACAGGTTCTCCGTGCTAAACTCTACCGGGATAGCAAGAATGTACCACTCTTCAGCTATTGTTCTCCCAGATGGGAGGATTTTGGTGGCAGGAAGTAATCCATATCGACTGTACACCTTCGGCGTCGCCTATCCAACCGAGCTGAGGGTGGAGGCCTTCACTCCTTACTACATGGGGCGGTTCTTCGACGATAAGAGGCCTTGGAACTTGTCGATCCAGTGTGATCATGGAAGTGATGGGATTACGTATGGAGAGGAGTTCGGTGTATGGTTTGAGCTTGAGAGGAAGCCAGCTGATGTGGTGGAGTTTTATGCTTACGCGCCGCCCTTTGCAACGCACTCGTTGTCCATGAACCAGAGGATGCTGAAGCTTGAGTGCAGAAGTATGGTGAGGGACGTAAGTGGCCGGACGCATGCCGTTCTCAAGGCTCCACCATCTCCTGTTGTTGCTCCTTCTGGGTATTACTTGCTTACCGTGGTTAATGGAGGGATACCTAGCAAGTCCGAATGGGTGAGGTTTATCCATGAATGAAAGGGGTTGGATATATATAGGTTCTTCGTGAGCTTTCTGGCTCTTTCATTACGTGTAATTTATTTAGTTTTTACTGTGCCGTTGTAAATGTCCAGTGGATAGAAAATTTCTAATTTTCTCTGTTCTTCTCTGCTCTTGCGGAGTATTAGTCTTTGGGTGAGTTGAATCATCTTAGAGTAATTTCCCCTTTTTTTTCTTTGGGAGTATAAACTCAATTGGAGTGAATGCGATGATAAAGTTATAAATTTGACATTAAATTAGGCTGTTGGTTAATGATTAATTTGCACCAATAGCAGGGTCAAGAAATTGAAGTATGTATATGGCACTACAGGAAAATCGGCCTTTTCCAACGCTTTTTTTCCTAGGAAGAAGCGTCGGGAAAAAACGGTACCGCGCTAAAATTTGTCGATGCTTTAATTAAGCGTCGGTAATTCTAAAGAATAGACAACGCATAAAAGCGTCGTCGTAATTCTACAGAAAAAGCCGACACTTTTTTAAAAAGCGTCAGTAATAGACGACGCTTATTAGCGTCGACGTACTCACATGTCTAAGATGACGCGTATAAGCGTCGGTCAAATTAACAACAAAACCAAGCGGCCGGCCCCCTTCTCCTCATTTTGCATCCTAATCGATCAAGCCCTAGCTCCTCTCCTCCTCTTTTCTCTTCGACGACGAGCAACCGGCCCTTGTCTTCTCTAGCGCCGAGCGACGTCCGACGACAAGCTCCTCTCCTCCTCCCTCCTCTCTAGCGTCGAGCGATTGTCCGCATCCTCCTCTCCTCCTCCCTTCTCTGCGGCGCCGACCGGCCAACCCCATCTCTCTCCGCCTGAGAAAGAGGTAATTCAAAAGATTTTTAGAGGCAAAGATAGGTTAAAAAAATGAAGCTTTACATCTTAATGATTCGTATGCTGAATGCTTATTTTAGAAGGAATTTGTAGTGTGCTTATGAAATTAACGGTTTTGGTGACAGTTTCTATCTGTTTCTACCGGGTATTACTGCATTTCTTGAATTTGAGTAATGCTATGGAAGTATGCTATAGAATACTTGTTTGGAATCTTCTAATAGAAGTTTATTGTTACTATTAAAATTGATGAACTGAATACTACGAGTTTGGTTAGGACGAATGTTGAATGTGCCACTTAAGTTTCTTAATGGTAAGAAAAAAATTACTTCTATTCATTTAATTAATTAGCAATTCATTTAGATTTTATTTATTATTTAACTAATATTGCTTCTTTTTGTGCATACTAGGTAACAACATGCCGTGAGAAAAACGATTTAGAGATATTGAGTTTCAGCACACATCCGTGGGATCTTCTTCCGATTAGTCCTTACGGTCCCAGCAACCCGACGAGCCCCAACAGCACGAGTCCCATTCTCAGCATGAGTTCCATACTCAGCACGAGTCTCAGTCTGAGCACATGCCACCTGCTGATTGTTCAGACATGGATGACATGCACATCCAGGGTAATTTGATTTACATTTTATATATTAATTTTTCTTACAATCTAATTATATTAAATTATTTGCCTTTAATGTTTTAATTAATGGATATTTTATTTTATTTTTATAGATGGACTGGGGGGAGTGAGGAGGACACGAGGATCCACTCGAGCATGGGATGTGTGGAGCCTATGCGAGGATGAGAAAATCGTGGTCCATTGCAATGAACTGGGGTAGCCCATCAAGAGGGTTGCAAGCATTTTATCGATTTTTCTAGCATCAGTTGCGCGGAAGGGTCAGTTATATCCGCTCAACAATATAAAATGGAATGAAATACTTTCTTCGTATAAGGTTGAGCTTCTTAAAGTTATTAAGGTAAAGAATTGAATTTGCTTACTATCATAATTTTATTTTTTGATTTAACATTGTTATAACATTCTTTAATTACTTTGGTGTAGAAAAAGTTTTTGCTCACTAAAGAGAGCCATGATTGGGTGTTGAAATCCGTCAACCGCAAGTGGAAAGAATATAGGGCCAAGTTAAAGGCGGACTGGAAGCACGATGGTATGACAGAAGAGGAGGTTACCCACATTTGTCCTCCTGATGTAATCCCTTATCAGTGGAGGGAGCTTGTCCACTATTGGTTTTCCGAGAAAGCTCAGGTTGTGTATATTTTTTCAATACCTTAGATTATATTTACTAATAATTTAGATTACAAATTTATATTATTTTTCTTTTTTGGGAAGATATATTCCAACATTGGTAGAGCTGCACGAGTCTCTCAGACTGTTTCTCATACTTCATGCTCGATGAGTTATGTTCGACGTAGAGCTAAATTCGTAAGTATTTTTGAAACTCTTTGAAACTATTTTAAACTGTTCTATCATATAACATGTGTCATGATAACTAGCTTGCCAATATACTTTTTATTGTAGATGGATGATAATGGGAGGGAGCCTGGTAAGATGGAGTTTTATAAAATGACTCGCACCCACCGAGATGGCAGTTTTGTTCGGAAGGAGTCAAGAGATATAATTGTATGTATTCATCTTTGAATCTTTCAACGATATTTTTATTAGTTCTATTATTGGCATATATTAATATGACTTTTTCTTTTGAGAGATATAGGACAGGGCAACAACTCTTATTTTAGATCACGTCGGGGAGTCATCATCATCCGACGTGACCAGTCACGTCGAAGCTCAAGTGATCGCTGAATTATTGGGCCCAGAGCATTATGGTAGAGTGAGGGGTTATGGCATTAGAGTTATCCTCACTCAATTGTCTGCGGTGAGCATGTATACAAGAAATGCTGGAAAAGGTAGTAGCAATGCAGAAATTAGTAGACTTCACGCAACAATTGAAGATATGAAGGATCTCCATCAGACAGAGTTAACGGAGCTCAAGCAGAACCAACAAACTTTGCAGTCTCAGCTTGAGTATATTTCATTTATGTTACAACGATTTCTTCCTCCTCAGGTAAATAACTATATATATTTGATGACTTTACATAATTATATATATTTGAGTTAATGATTTTCATATTCCTAACTTCTAAAGTTTTCCATTTTTTTTGTAGATTTCTGATACTTCAACAGCTCGTAGAGATAATGGTGCTGAATTCGGTCCCTGGTACTTTTTAGACTATTATTTAAGGAGTTTTATATGTATCTTTCTTATATTTTTCAAAGCACATTGTAATTCTAAACTTATTAATCATATATGACAATATGAATATTTTGAATGATCTGAATATTTGTGTTGATGTAAATGTAATACATGTTCATATTGATGTAAATGTTGATTTATGATATACATGTGTTTTTTCTAATATATATATTTTTAAAAAAATCCACTCTCGACACTTTAAAGCGTTGCTACAAACCAGCTTTGGCACGGTCTGGCACGCTTTCACCAACGCTTTTAAAGGGTCGGCAAAAAGCACCACGCAAGCTTTTGCCAACTCGTTCAAAGCGTCGGTAAAACTTATATGTGCCGACGTTTGTAAGCGTCGGCAAAAACCCACGCAACTATGCCGGCACACCCAAATAGTAGTTTATGCCGACGCGTGTTTGCGTCGGCAAAACTACTTACACCGATGTTTATTAAAGCGTCGGTAAATCCCGAGTTTTGCCGACGCTTTCTGTTAGCATCGGCAAAAATCTTTCCCACTTAGGTATCGCCGACGTATTTACGACACTTGTTCTGGCGTCGACAGGATTTGTACCGATGCTTATTAGCGTCGGTAAAGGCTATGAAAAATGCCGATAAAAGTTACTATTCCTGTAGTGTGGGTTATATGCCTTTTTTTTATTGCAAGGATAAAGTATATTATATTGAGTTTTATCAAAAAATAAAAAAAATTACTGAGAAAAATTTATATCACGGTCCAACCAGTCCTGTTTGATTTAGGGCGGCAAGATTGCTTGAAACTGGGAAACCTGCAAATTGCACTTGCAGCAAGGAACTTGCAATTTGCAAATGGTTAATTATAGGTGTCTGGTTGCCTACAGATCTTTTGGGGCTTTTGGTGTAGAAGCTCGTGTTGCCAAAGTTGGCCGTACGCACTTCTGTATTTTTTTGGGTAAAAATGGCATTTTATATAGCTCTAACGTGGGTCCAACCTGCCAAATCAAAAGAAAGTAAAGACGCACTTTTGTATCCTTCACTCCTAGCCTCCAACTCTTGATCGGAGTGGCTGCCACTTCTGTGTCATGCTCCTCTTGCAAAATATGAGTGCACTAAAAAATTATTATAATAATACATACAATAAAAAATAGTATTATTATTATTATACTATGTTATTATCATCTTAATTTATTATTATACATTATGATAACGATATAAAATATTTATCAAAATATAACGCTTTAAAAATTTTATAATTTTATAATAATCACAAAATAATAATATTACTGTCATTCTTACAATTATAAAGATAGCAAAATTATTATTTATTACCTTAATGTTAATATTACAATTATAGTCATCATTAGTATCTTATAATACTTACTAGAATATTCTAATTATCATATGATAGTAATAACCATATTGTTATAATAATAAAGAAATCATAAGGAATGATCATAATTCCTATTATGAATCATAATAGTTACACAATACAACACAATATTTTTACAATAAATATTATATATAATTCTAATATATATATATAAATCATTATGATATGACAATAAAATGATAAATTTATTGTGATAATGTATTAATGTATATATCATGTGATATATTTTCATAGAATGAATTAAATCTTATGATATAATAACACATTAATAGTGTAATATATCCATTCAAACATATTACTATGTTTTAATGGTGTAAGAAGACTTATAATATAATCAAATTTTATAATTATATGGTATTACATTCTAGTATTATATTAGTTGTTTAATGTATAATATTGTAATGTTATATAATAAAATCACAAGTATAAGTATATATGGTTATAATAATGTAATATAATATAACATGTAATATCTAATTTTGTAAATAGCTATGATTATTTTATAATATTTTAATTTTGATATAACAATAGCAATCATAAATGTCAGTAATAAATAAAAATGTATAGTTATTAGTTATATTATAAAATTTCTATGGCAATATATATTATTATATCTTTTATAATGTTAAAGAAGATCAATAATTGATTGTTTAATGGTCAAACGTAATAAAAAATAAACAATTTATCTCTATTATCTTAATGGAAGAAGCTCACACATATAATTGGACTTTTAATTATAATTATCCATATTGTAGAAGGCGTCTTCTTAAAAAAAAATTTCTCTCAAAACTCAAGAGAGACTCCTCTTTCTCAACTCTCACATATCTTAATAGTAAGAAAGCTCAAGAAACTCCTCTTTCTCGTCGTATATAATATTCTAATGTTAATACTTTTGGACTGAGCCAGCATAGAGAGCCGGTGGAGCAAGAAAATACTGAAAGGCGAAGGAGGAAAGTGGAGAAGGAGAATATGCGATTATCGACATAAGGAGTAGGCGGAGAGGGCTGCATTCTAGTTGTTTCTTACCACTTGCTAGAATGTAGCAAGAAACCAAAATCTTTTATATCCATTATGTTTGATTGCTGCAGTATAATTCCAAAAAGAAAAGGAAAAGGAAAAAAAGAAAAGATGGACATGATGAAATTATTTTTAGATTTACATTCACATTCGATAGCTTGTTATCAATCTAAACCACTGCCTATCAGAGAGTTAAGAGCATCAGCACCAGCGTTGCTGAATCCCTTGCATGTGTTCGAGTTTTAAATTTATAAAAAGATTTAAATTTTTTTAAAAAATAAACCAGGCTTGTTCCTTAAATTTTAGTTGGTTTAAATACTTTAAAATATATTTTTTCAAATGTTTCTTTCAGAAAAGTTGTTACTTTTTGGAAAGGAATGTTGATTTCTGACAGGAATATGATATTTCTAAAACATCACATACCTTGAAAACTCAGTGTCTTATCGGTCATCGGATAGAGTCTATAAATAGGCTCTCGATCCAGCATCCAGGATCAATCAAACACAATTTCTGATTTCTCTCTCTTTCTCTTTCACTATTGCTCTATCACCTCTTGATAGTTTCTTTCACAAACAAAGTTCTTTCATTCTTCAATTTTTTGTTTTCTATCTTTTTCTTTTCTAGGCATTTGAAAGAATCATCTAGATCAAGCCTCTTCAACAATTGTTTTGGTAAGAGGAGGATCGAGCTAAGCATGGTTGTCATACCTTGGAGACAAGATCGTCGTAGATACTCATGTAAGGAACGAATCACGTTTTAGCATAGTGTCGATCACACGCCTCGATTCAGACAAGCTTACTAATATTCATTTTGAAAAAAAAAATGTATTAATTTTTTAATTTTGACTCATTATTTTGTATCACAAATAGCAATTTCTAGGTGCATCATACTTTGATTTCCAATAGTCTAATAACATTAATTTTTGATCATACTATAAATTGCTATTTGATTATTTATCAAATTTAATTTGATAGCATAAAATTAAATTTAATATAATTGTATAGAATTGGAAAGCCTTAACTTCATTAAAAAGTTGCTTTCTTTACTAAAATTATTTTTAAGAAAGCCATATTGCTTTGAAATTAGTGCAAATAGTTTTTTGCAACTTTAAAAATTATATAAGAATTTTCTACACATTTAAAATCTTTGCAGAATTTTCTGCAGCTTTAAAATAGTGCTGAAAATTTGTACAGAATAAAAGAAATATGTATAGAAAATTACCGCAGCTTTACGATCTGCGCAGAATTTTTATAGCTTTAAATTTTGTGCGAATTATATTCTGCAGAATTTTCTATATTGTAAAAACCTATGCAGAAATTTTCTATATCTTTTGAAAATTGTGTAAAAATTACTGCTGCTTTAAGAATGGTGCATATTATTATTATTTTTTTCAAAATTTCAATTGTTGCTGCTTTGAAAAATATCTAGAAATTACAAAATTTTTATACTTGTTATATCTCTCTTAGTGTAGTTATTTAATTTTATTGTTATTGTTGCCCTTTATTGCATTTATTTTAAAACCTAAGATTGTATTGCCCTTTATAGAGTCCAAGACTTGGTTGATTCTTGCCCTACATCTTGGTTGAATTATTCTCGTGAATTAAGTCATAAGTATGGTGACTTAACTCTATCAAAGGTTATAAACTCTGTCAGGATTGAAAAAGAGCATAGGCATAAGCCTAAATTTGATTTTGGATACTAAATCAATTTGACTGAATCAAATGAAACCTATAAGAAAAAAATCTTAGAATCCTTTCAACCTTGTATCTTCCTCCAAACTCCTAGAAGCCAAAACTGTCCAAATCAGAGGCCAAAAAGAAAGGAGACCTTCTGCTTCGTATGCGAGCGAACATATCATGACGAATGATTTATACCATAGGAAGACTGAAACTTGGAAGAAAGAATCACCTAAACCTCAAGTGAACATGGTTGAAAATGGTTTTGGATCTTCCTTCGGATTAGAAAGTCCAAGCCCTTTAGTATTTCTTGTCCATTCTTCTTGTGATTAATGGCTTGATTATGGAGCTAATGTGCATGCTTAGTTTGACCGCCCCTGATTCTCTACCTTTTAGGAATCAAGTGGAGGAGGTTTAATGCTTGAAAACGACTCCTCAGCACAAGTGTTAGAAAAAGGATGAGTTGACCTGAAGATGACATCTAAAAAAACTCTAATCCTTTACGAAGTGTTGTTCATCTCCAATGTTAGGAGGAACCTCATCAATGGATCTCTTCTTGTATCCAGAGGCTACAAGATTGTCTTGGAATCTAATAAGCTTGTAAGTACTCGTAATAACGAGTTTGTTGGAAAAGGCTTTGTATCTGAAGGTCTATTCAAATTGAGCGCAATTCGTAAAGATTCTAATAAAGATCATCCTATTGTTTTAAATCTTGAATCCTTTAATGTTTGACATGGTAGGCTAAGTAATGTGAATTTTGATTGGATCCATCACATGACTAACTTGAATTCGATGCCTAAGATCTAGTTGGATAAATAGATCAAATATGGAATTTGTGTTCAAGCCAAAAGTACCCAAAAACTTTTCAAATCTATTAATAGAAGTTCTAACTTTCTTAATTTAATTTATAGTGATGTGTGTGACTCTACCAAAATTTCAACTCAAAGAAGAAATCATTATTTTGTAATATTCATTGATGATTTCTTCTGGTATTGTTATACATATCTAATCAAATCTAAAAATAAAGTCTTAGATAAATTTAAAATATATAAGGTTGAAGTTGAAACGCAAACTGAAAAAATCCTTGAATAAATTGGTGCTATTCTGTCAAGAGCATGATATCATTCATGACGTTGGTCCTTCTTACTCTCCGCAGTCAAACGGTGTAGCAGAATGGAAGAATCGTACCCTAATAGATATGGTTAATTAAATGTTAATCAGTTTAGGTGCGCCCGAGAACTTATGGGAAAAACTCTTTTAGTAGCCTGTTGCATCCTAAATAGATTAAGGATAGTAATAAGATATCTTTTGAACCCTAGAAGGGTAGAACACCTAGATTAGATTACCTAAAAGTGTCGGAGTTCTTAGCTAAAGCAGGTATACCTGAACCTAAGAAAAGAAAAATTGAACCTACAACCATAGATACAATCTTTGTAGGGTATTCCTTAGATAGTAGCACAAATAGATTCCTTATAATAAATTTCTAGATAAGTGACATATCTAATAATACTCTCATCGAGGCTAGAGATGCTATGTATTTTGAAAATATTTTTTCTTTTAGAAACCAAAAATCTAATTAAATTCAATCTGATCTATCTTCTAATCCCAAACTTGTTGAATTAGAGGTTCGTTGTAATTCTAGAAAGAGAAAGAGCTCTAATTCTGATCATAAACCTTTGGAACCTAAAAGGAGCATAGGGACTTGAAAAGAAAAGAACCTTGGTGAAGGTTTCTTTACTTTTCTGGTTAAAGGTGAACCTTCCATGTTTATAAAGGCAATGTCTTCACCTGATGTCTCTTTCTGAAAAAAAGCCATTAATTTTGAATTCAACTCAATTATCCAAAAACAGACTTGGATCATAACTGATCTTCCTCGAGATAGTAAACCATTAGGTTGTAAGTGGGTATTCCACAGGAAGCTTTGACCTGATAGATTTATAGAAAAGTATAAAGCTAGATTAGTAGCTAAGGAGTATAACCAGAAAAAGATTTAAATTATTTTGATACCTGTTCTCCTAAAGCTAGAATCTCTACCCTTAGAACTCTTCTTGTGATTACTTCCGACTATAAGTTGATCATTCATCAAATGGATGTAGAGACTGCATTCCTAAATGGAGATCTAGATGAAAATATCTACATGGAACAACTTGAAGGATTCATTGTAAACGGGCAAGAAAATAAAGTTTGCAAACTTGTTAGGTCTTTATATGGTCTAAATCAGGGACCTCAAAAATGGCATCAAAAGTTTGATAGAACTATCCTTTTCTTTGGTTTCTCCATCAATGATCATGACAAGTGTATGCATTCCAAAATCATCAACGATGATTGTGTGATCCTTTTGTTTACACGCTGACGGTATTCTGATCTTTGACACTTCTCTTAAAATTATATCAGAATCAAATAATTTCTTTCCAATCACTTTGATGTGAAATATCACCCTACAGATGACGCTGATCAGATCTCTTGAAGGAGTAGCTCTCTCCTTTGCTCATTCCATCGAGAAAATTATTTAAAAGTTTGGTTACTCTGATCAAAAATCTACATCCACTCCTTATAATCCAAGTATTCATCTCAAAAATAATTTAAATGAACCAGTTGATCAAATTAAATACCCTCAAATCATAAGTTCTCTCCTATATGTGGCAAACAGGACAAGACCAGATATTTTCTATGCTATAGGGAGACTAAGTAGATATACTCAAAATCCAATTCAATCTCATTGATCAGCTGTTGAGAGAGTTTTATGATATCTTAAGAGAACCCTTGATCTATCTCTCTTTTATACTAGATACCTCAAGGAAGTTGAGGGTTACAGTAATACAAAGTGGATTACTGATTCTCTTGACCTTAAATCAACTACCAGATATCTCTTTTTTCTCAATGCTACTGTTGTTGCTTGGGGATCATCCAGACAAACTATTATATCTTGGAACACTATGGAGATTGAGTTGATTGCTTTGGATACCACCTGTATTGAGGTGAAGTGGATTAAAAATCTTATCTCAAAGCTATCTTTAGTATATAAGCCAGTTCCGGCCATATCAATCTACTGTGATAATAAGGTTGTGATAGAATTGATAAATCAAAAGAGTACTAATAAAAAGATGAACCGACATACCCGGATTCATCATAAATTTATAAGATAACTCAAAAAATATAATGTCATTTTCTTGAAATTTGTCAATTCTAAATAAAAATTTGCAGATAAATTAACCAAGAGTTTTCTAGAAGAGGAGTCCTAGAATCATTGAGGGGATGGGGATTAAGCCCACTATTTATTCACCGATAGTGGATACCCAACCTTTGTAATTGGAGATCCTATAAAAGAGGTTCAAAATAGTAGAAACAAAGCTAATTGATTGATAGTGTTAGAGTAAATTTTTTCGGAGTATATCTCCTCTTATCCCTATGATACCTCTTATCAGTGACAAAATTATATTGGAAAGGTTTAATTATACTCTTAATAAGTCCAAGACAGAAATACTATAGGGTATTAGGTTACAAATATCTTTGGAGTACTTACCTATGCAAGAATTGTAGTATAGGCCGCAATTAGAGGTTTGGGCTAATTCTAACAAATTTTTATAAAAAATCAAGGTACTAAGTGCAAGGCCTTTAAATATTGCTGACCGTACAAAGACCTGATTGATCTGTATTGTGTATGTGATAAGTAGAAATCTGAGATAAAGTACCTAGTTCAAGGTCTAATCCTCTATGGTTCCTTTAGATGGATACTGTCAACACTAAGTAAAGTTCAAGTCTCCAGGACATCTCACCCATTGCACAATACAAGTTGATGAGATGTCCTTTTTTATTTTTTTCTAAATTTAAATCTTTTGTGGGGATTGCTTGAGTTTAAAATTTATGAAAAGATTTATTTTAAAAAAAAAAACCAGCCTTATCCTCTAAATTTTAGTTGGTTTAAATACTTTAATATACTTATTTTTTTTTTTAATGCTTTTTTCAGAAGAGTCGCGACTCTTTAGAAAAAAACGTTGTTTTCTAAATGGGATGCGATGTTTCTGAAACATCACGTATCTCGGAAACACGTCTTGTCGGTCATCGGACAGAGTCTATAAATAGGCTCTGGATCAACATTTGGTATCAATCAAACACAATTCCCGATCTCTCTCTCTCATTCACTAGTGCTCTGTCTCCTTTCGAGAGTTTCTTCCACATACAAAATTCTTCAATTATTCAATTTTCTGCTTATATCCTTTTCTTTTTTGGGCATCTGAAGGAGTCATTTGGATCAAGCATCTCCAGCGATTGTGCTCGTTAGAGGAGGATCAAGTTGAGCCGGGTTGTTGTACTTTGAAGACAAGATTGCCTCAAATCCACACGTAAAGGGCGAATCACGTTTTTAGAGCAGTGTGCATCACACACCTCAATCCAAGAAAACTTACTACTACCAATTGATTTTGAAAAAAAGGTTTTGTATTGAGTTTTTAATTTCAATTTATTATTTCATATCACCAATAGCAATTTTTTGGTGCATCATACTCTGATTTCCAACAGAATAATTCGGATCAGTATCCAATCACACAATGTTTCCATCAGAAGCTTGCTTGCTAAATGTCTCATTGGACTACATATGACAGCCAGCTTCGCTGGGTGGCTGAACGCCACTGCCTGCAGGCAGAGAAAGGTGTAAGTCTTTCTTTGTCAGAAGTTTCAAACACCTTCAGTTTACAGTTCCATTAGCTGCGACGCACCGAGTATTTTAACTTATGATTCGTTATCACCATCACACAATAATTTTTAATCCGTGTACCTCTTGGAGCCATAATTTGTCTTTACCATATAATTTAATGTGCTCTTAGGGGAACACTGAATCGAAACTTTAATCTTACAATAGAACCCCCTATGTACGAGTTATATGTAGGAGACTTCCACTACAAATTCCAACAACATCATACTGAATTACTTCTTATTACGATCCGACTTCAATGTACTATCTCCACCAAAAGAAAACTTTTAACGGTGCAAATGCTTGAGAGGGGAGAATGTCAAAGCTATTAGCTAATATTATCCTACATAGCATGGGTTACCGGCTACTAGGAAGGTACTATTACCAAACTGCGTTAATAACATCAGCTAACGTTAAAATAACAAACTTTGCTGTTATTTTGAAAAAGACGATGGTAATGAAACCATCAGAAAGCATTAATATTATGATGCTCAAAAATAGCAAACGACTCACATAGAAGATCTTGAAGAAATAGTTATAACACTCAGATAATCACAACAAAGAGTGGGAGCCATTGATGATACTAATTCTTAATTTCAAAAATCAAGTGATGGCTATTCCTTGGTTTGGTATGTGCGTGCAGGCAAATATTTAAACTAATGCGTGTTCGTGCTCATGCGCATGTGTGTGCATGTAGTTATACATTTGCATGCATGCATGCATGAATGTACATCCTAACCTATATGATTTTAAGTATATTTTCCAATTCATTAATTCCCACAACCCTAATCATAGTTAGATTTTCGTTTACAGATTTAAACCAAATTAGAGTTTTTTAAAGAGACTTAAGTCTGCAGGACTTCAAGGAGTCCAAGGAGGAAACTACTCTTAAGTTGGGCTTTCTAGGGGAGTGTACGTGCATAACTAGAGTCCAGTGTCCTCCCAAAATTTAGGGCTCATTTCAAAAGTTAAACTTATTTAGACCAAAAAAGTAATATGTCAAATAACTTTTGAACACATTCATGAAGACGCATTTTACCACCCAATCTTTGCTAATCTTTTTCTTTTCTTCTTTTTTTTGAAGGGGTGCCATAGTGTTTCTAAAATTTTATTCTATGCCAAAAATCTTTGGTATATATATTCATGCATGCATGCACATCTCAAGTACTAGAAAGAATTCAATTCTATATAAAACTTCTGCATCCAATAGATTATGACTATTATTTATAGTTCCAAATAAATTTTCAATCAAAGGTTAAATTGAGCAACAAAGTGTTGTTAATCCCATTGATATGACGAATGATAGTCCATAGTTTTTCTCTTACGATAGCAATTACATGGCAAGAATAATGGTCACTTTTGACCTTATCAACATTGATTTCTTTGATCAAGAATATATTTCGAGGATTGGAATATAAATACAGAAAAGATAAATACTAATCTTAGATGCAAACGGCAACAAACACTAGTGGAAAAAAAAAAAGGACAAGATTACCTGCTTTTGTAAAAGGTTTGCAAGTATTCATACAAAGCCAGATTTCATCTCAGCATTTTAATAAAAAAATTGCCTGAACGGTGCAAGATTTATAATAACATCTTCGAATACAATGTCAGTCCTGCTTATGCTCTCTCGACAGTTCTGAGGTTTGTAGGCACCACAATTCCGGTTATTTTAAGTCATATACCTCGAGAACATCTTCGAAGGTGGTGAGAGATGCTGGTCATTTCCACTCTCTTGATAGCGATGAGGTCTGAAGGCGCCACCCTTCTGGCTCCTTTAAGTACATTTTCTCATCCAAATATTGTTCAAGTCCTAGTGCAATATCACCCTTGTTTTGATCTCGTTTCTTCAGAGCAGGCAAAAAGCTACGGGAGATGACATCCAGTATCTTCAGAAACTGAGATTTGTATCTCCTAAATAGAGCAAAGCCTGCCATCTGATAACGTAAAAGCTAATTTAGCTATGAGAAGCGCAGCAAAGTATGCAGCGAATATGGGAGAGTCAAGAAGCCAGATTAACCTTTAGGAAGGACTCCAAAGCAGCAGCAGTGTATTCGTTAGCAGGAAGTGCATTCAGAAACATTGCAAGCCATGCCCATCCTTCTTTTAGGCCATGAGGATTTCTGATACCTTCAACCTCTGTCTGCCAAGACACAAAAATGGCATTTTCGTGTTGGATACTGGTACATTCATAGGGTATCTCATGAACATCTAATATAAACCAATCCTTCGTAACAGGAATGGATCCTTGGAATTAATAGCAGTCAAAGCAAAATTTCTAGGTTAACCAGATTGAATGGCGAGGCTCCACTACCATGATTTTGCTCTTACTAAAATGCAAAAATGCCTCAGAACATGATCTGAACAACACTGGTAGCTTGACCAATATCTCCCTCTACACTAATATCCTTCTAAGTTCAGTTGGGCAAACACTTGTGATGTTTAACAATTATGTCGAACATGTATCAAAATGTAACACTGCAAATATCAAATAAAATAGAAATAATACTATTTTCGAATTTCCTAGCTTTTGACATTTTTCTTTCATTCTTAATATATTGCTATTATTGCAATTAAGGGGACAATTTGTTCATGAGAGAGTGAAGGTAGAAAAGGCATTGCATCGAGATGCATGATTTATGGGCAATATTTAAGCACAGTTAACCAGAAATGAATTTCCTACTCTATCTATTTAGTTCCCTAATTGCACCACCTTCTTCCCTTCCCCAATAAAAAAGGGGTGATGCTTTAGAAAACTGGTAGAACTCAATCAAATAATTGTATTAGTTGTCCAGACCAGCAAGAAAATACTGGAGCTAAAGAATTCCCCTTTTTTCTTTCTCATGTTTCTCACTGTTTTCTCCTATTTTGTCATTGTTTCCTGTTCCTTACTTCAACAAATTTGTCTAGCCATAGCATTTCCCTTCACTCTTACATACTGCTTCCTAGTTCCATTTGGAAGGTGGCAGCTATGGTTTTAAGAGATGCTTATGGTTGGAGGAGAGAATTTGTCAGATAATGATCTGGTAGACATTTTGGGAGGGTGTTGATTGAGGTATTTATGGCCCTAGAGAAAATACACATGCAAATTTCTAAAATAATTTAATAGTATTATTGTAATTCTACAGTACTATTTTGTTTGACACCATTAGCATCCAGGAATAGGAGAAATAAATATAGAGACCTGAATGAGTGCAGCATATAATTTCATATAAGACCTGACACGATTCAGGTAACTTTGAGAGCTTTCAATCTTCCCATCTTCTTCACGGTAACCAATCATTTTCAAGTATTCTCTGGTTCCCAGTGCTGGCTGAAATGAGTAAGAAATTGACTAAAAAATCTTTCAAAAATTCATGCTACTAGAAGATTTAACTAATACATTAAATATAATTCTCAAATATAAAAAATGGAATAGTTGTATTTTGTATAGTATGAAGTCAGATTTGTGCAATAAAAGACTTTCATCATGCTTCTAAAATTCACTGAAACCATTAATCTGTTGCAATTATCCAAATTATATTTGGATAATCCTCCATTATTAGTTTGTTTATATCTTCCATAAAAGAATAGTACTATCTAGATTTCAGAGTCACTTGAGAAGGCTAATCATACCTATTGTCTTGTTTGATTGATCGCTCTCAAAGATGTGGAACCACTTGATAAACTTGTGCTTTAACACAAAATAAGTTTCATAGTAAATCTATATAATGTTATTGGAGTCTGCAATAAGATAAAATAGCCTACCAGTTGTTAAAATTGATTACATTATTAACTGCAAATGCAGTTAAATCGAATTATTGTTTTCTCAAATAACCTTTACGTGATGATTAAGAAATTAGTATTATTAAATGCTTTATCTTTTTGAATACTGAAGAAAAGCATAAGCATCATTTGAAAGAAATAAGTAAAATGCCGAAAGTTGGAATACAACTTTATTGTTTTGGCTATAGTTGTAGTTAAAACGTACGCCATCTAAGAACTAATGCAATATAAAGTAGATAATTTACAGTTAGAAAAACAATAGCTGGCCTCACATTTGAACTCTGCAGATGCTTTGGAACAGTGTAAATGCAAGCTTTGTGGAACTCAGCCAGAACAAAATCCATTGTAACTGGGATCTGAGGATGATCCAAATAGTCAGTTCATGTACTTGAAATGCTAATATGCATAATAACATGTGATAACAAAATAATGAATTTAACATCTATTTGCAACCAATATTTACCAATAGGCAACTAGAAATCTAAGACTTTTGACAGCAAATATTTCCTACCTCTACTAACACCACGGGTCAAAGTGTGTAATGAAGTTTCCAACATATAGAGAAAATAGATAATGATTTGCAAATTAGAATGCAAAACAGGACAAACACAAGCAAATTTACTTATTATCACTCAGGGTGGACAATACGATTTTTACCTCAAATATGTTATGGATAAATGTAATGTGCCAATACAACCAGGTAATGCAACCAATCATTCTCATGATATGTATGCATGGCCAATATCTTATATTCAAACCAGTCGACACGTATTGAACTTTTTTCCAACTCATTGTAACTATGGTGGTCAGGAGCATTCCAAGGTGCACCAAATAGAACTACCATTATTTTGCAGCAATATGTCATATTGATTTGCTTTTGGTGCTAAAGTTTTAAACAAAGAAATTATGAGGGAATTTTTAGTTTTGCAAATTGAATTTTTTCTTTAAATAAAGCAAAACTCAAACATTTTCAATAAACATGGATTAATGGATTTTTCTACCAAAATTGTGGGTCTCTAATTAAATCAACCGGTATAAAGCAAACTGAAATTGAAAGTGGCCTTTCATTTAACCATCTGCCAGATCTAACAACTTTAAAATAACTCTGTCCGGAACCTACCAATATGGGTTAGATTTTTGTTAAAAATCATCTGTCATGGATAAAGATGATTTAAGATAAATTAATATTATATTTCAATTAAATGGTGCAATCTAAAATTGCTTTCGACAAAAAATACAGAACTATAAATTTTCCAAAAATCATACTTTGTATTTATTTGAATTGATGAAAGTTTTATGAGATATCAATCAAAAAATATATCACAAGCAAGCTCTACTTTGTGCCATAACCTAATATAGTATATTTATATATGCTAACGTTATGTTTCCAGCAGACCATCACGGGGTGAAGCCTACTGGGTGGACTGTGCTGCATCAGCAAAAGATGTACATGCTATATAGAATCAGTTATGTGCAGGCAATGTGCATATGAGCACCTGGCTAATGTAAATGGATTCATATAAGATGTTTCAATGTCCTTTGGGAGGTCTATGCAAGAGTACTTGGTCAGTTGGAGGACAAATTATTGAATGCAAATAGTCACTAATCGTTGGTTTAATATAAAAGCAAACATCTTGCACCATCAGATACAGGCACAAAGAACAGAAGGCATGAGCTTTGTCTTTTGAGGCATCTTCATTTGGATCACATGGACGAGTGCAGTATGCAAAGAGCGCAGGTCATGCAAAAACCACGTAGATGTTTTCCAGATGTTTGTGTTTTATTACAAGAGAATTGCTGGTGCAACTGGGAACCACTTATGATTTTGAGGAATTTGTGAAGAATGTTCTCTATGTTTTTATGTTATATATTTATACCACTCCAAAATGAGAAATCTTCCACAAAAGTATATTCTTATGAAGTTGAATCCTTTAGTTTAAACATACTTTTGTACTTGAGAAAAATGAAAAGAATAAAAAAGAAAAGCACTGTAAGTTCTTCCTTTGATAAAATCAATTTCAGTTCAAAAGTTTTACTTTTGCATCTTTGGAAAAGGAATACATTTATTTTCAACAAAAAATGCCATAATTCTATAATTTCTATAATTCTATTCTGTTGTTTTCTTACTGGGCTTGGTTAACGTGGTTTATCTCTGATAGTGCAAATCAAAACAGCACCAAATTGTGAGGCAGGGTTTGGATGAATATTTTGAACAATAAGCAGAGAATCCATTGGAAAACAATGAGTCTTCATTAAATGACATAAATTTGAGGCATATTTTATATGTAATGTTATTGCATCCAAGTTCCCATTCCAGGTGCTCTCACAAGTTGATTGTAGCTCTCCAATAGCGCTGCATAAAAGACAACATTAGACTTGTCACCCTGCATATGCCACTGCTACGAGAAATAATATTTCTTAAATTTCACTAGCATTATCATCTTTATTATCACTCAAATCACTGTTACTAAGTATGCTTTGATAGAAGAATACATGGATAGAGTGGATTGCCGACTTGTTACAGGAAGGAAATAAGTAAATAACTAATGTGAAAATGAACCATCTTATCCCACTCCAGGCTAAAGTATCAGCCATGATGTTAGCTGATTGAAACAAACTAGTAAAAAGAAAAAGAAGAAAAACTAGATCTAATGTCAGCACTTGTTTTTCAATTCATGGTCCTGCCTCCACCCCCCTCAATTTCAATAATGTAAAAAAATTCAATTCTTCGAGCTCATCATCGTGGAAAGCACCAATATCAAGGATGTTGCATGTTTGATTTTAATACATTTCGTTGACACAAATACAATGAGCTTAAATACTCTTCCTCAAGCATTAATTATATGCTAATGTAAAAATATGCAGCAAATGGCACTTGCACGACATGTTTGATGATACTGAGAGACTTTAGTTAGGAGATCTCTAGAATTATAAATTATGCTAACCTCAGAACCGTCACTTTCATTTATGTTTCCAGCATATAGGGATCTGTAGATTTAAACTAACTTTCGCATTATGCTAGCATTAGGTATCATCATTTGTCCTGAGTAGTCTGCCTGTGCCGGTACCGGGCCCCAAACTGGTTGCCCGACATCACGGTTCGGTACGGGCCGGCGCCGTGTCGTATCAGGCTTGTACCGACAAAGTAGAAAAGGCGGGGAAGAGGGAGAACAGGAGAGAGAAAAAGCGAGACAAGGGGAAGGCCGAGGGAGGCCGGTGGAAAGCCAGCGGAGGGCCGGAGAACTACCACGAGAAGGAGGAAGAGGCCGGTGAACTGCTGCTACGGAGGGGCTCCAGCTCCGGTCCCCTGTTTTCCTTCGAAACAGGGGCTCAGAGGTGGAGCCCCTCTGCTGTGGCTCCTCGACCTCCGCCGCCTCCATGTGGCGACTCTTCGACCTCCGTCGGCCAGCCTCCACCTTCCTCTCGCTTTCTTCCTCTCTCTCTCTCTCTCTCTCTCTCTCTCTCTCTCCTCTTTTTCCTTCTTCTCTTTCTCTGTCGCCGGTCTCATTTTCATTGCCAGAACTGTCTCGGTCTACCGAAGGTTGGCTCGGGATGACCCAAACCGGGCAGTTCAAGACGATTCCGCTGACCATGGTTTGAGTGAGGTGAAGTATGATTCAAATGGCTCTGCCAACCATATGCAAGAATCCTTACAGATTCAAGTTGGCTTTAGGATATCTCCAAAAAAGAACTCCAGAACTATGAATTATGTTAATCTCAAAAAAGTTGCTTGTTTTTCTATCATATAGAAGTTTGAAGAACTAAACTCTTCAGCACCGTGCTAGCATTAGGTAAGCATCAGTTTGTCCTGATGAGACAAATTATGAATCAAATGGTTCCATTAGTCAAGGATCCTTAGAGATCCAACAGGTCAAATAAGCCTTACATAGTTTCAAGAGTATCTAATTGAAAATCCGTCACAATCATCTTCATGCATGTCTATGTAACAATGATGGAGAGAACAGGCCTAACATGAAAAAATGACATATGTTTACATAAGAATATTACAGAAAGGGATCAATACAAGATGTCCAGAACTTTGCTTTATAATACTAAAAAAGAGTATACATCCTATTGGGCAGCCAAAAAGAGGACAACACCTATCACAGGAAAGAAAAGTAACAAAAGTAGTTGATACAAACGCAATGAAATATCCTACTATTAATTGAATATAATTTAAAGAATTCAAGGATGATAAAGAATTTAGCAGACTTAAGATTTCCTAATTACTAATTATGTAAATCAGAGTAAGGAAGAGTGAAACCTGTGATGTAACAAGGAGAATGACATGGCTACAAGCAAAAGCAGTGCGGTCAAAACTTCCAACAGGGTTTCCACATAAAGAGACAACCTATAAACAATGTTTAAACATTAGTTGAAAAAACAAAGTACTGATTATATTGTAACAAGCAACATGCATCACATAAGTGGTAATTAAATTTAAGTTATTAATATTCATGTATGAACAATTTCAAGTGATAAATAATTCCTAATAAAGTAAGACTTTGTTTACTGGGTGCCTACATATCCAGTTAAAATTGCCTTACTTGGGTTGTATAAAAAGTCAGATCATACATGGTTTTTCTTTACTTGCTTAAGAGAAGCAATTGGTTAGTTGACCCATTTATACCCGAAATGTAGGATAAACTTGACAAGGTCTTCTTTACAAGTATATGTTTTAAGAGCAGTACATATTCATTCATGTTCAGTATAATACATAAGCAAATTGCAAGCTCAAAGGCCATTAAGTGCTTTTGCATTTTGCTTGATGCATCATGTGAAGATGTGAACTTTGAAGGTGACCATGGTTCTGAGTTCTAACCAGGGTATTTGTTGAAGTGTCAATGTAGGTTCCATTGAGCTTCAGAGACCCAACTAGGTTTCACCAAATATAGGCATAGCCCTGAGATATTTACAAGGGGCATTGAAGCATACCACCAAAGGTGGTGGATAAAGGTAATAAGACAGCAAGTAGGAACATGCCAACATGGACCAAATATTATAAAGGGGCAGGACACTTGACAAGCAAGAATATATTAACAGTACATAGTCCACATGGTGTGATGTTGCAGTACGAGCCTTGCCACTTTAAATCCAATAGTTGTACCCCAGAGTTCATCATATAATGTGCTGGACTCAATCAATTGACTCGGGCCCCATGAGGGCCTGGATAGTGTCAAGATTGCAAAACTAGGTGGCATAATGCATTCAAATAACATAAGAAAAGAAGACATTCTCACAAATGTCGAACTACTCAAAATATAAGCACAAAACAGGGCTTTCAAAAATTAAAACTCTTGATATCTGAAGTCTAATTAGCCATTTCAACCAATTGAAGTGCAGATCAACATCTAGACCCCTGAAATTTCACAACATTTAGCATCATTAGGTCCAATCACTTATTTATTTCTTTCTCTTGCTTGAAGCTTGACTCTTTCAGTCTTATTTTTTAAACCTCTAGTAGAATAGCTAGTTCAAGTTATATTCTGACCTACTTAAGGAGGAAACATATGCGCAGAATATATATTTATCCACAGATTGTGACTGAACCAAAATCTTTTTTTTTTGACAACTTTTACTTCTAAGAAGCAACTTAAACTTAAGAAAATGCATGGTAGACCAAAACTTGGATTTGTATATTACAAATCAAATGTGTCACTGACTTGTGTGGTTCTAAGACCACTTCCATTGTAAAATTGTAAGCGAGTAAGTAATTGATAGTGAAAACCCTGGCAGGTTACAATGGTAACCTAGGATCGAGACATTGAAGCTGCTGCATCTCTATGACAGTGTGTATGAGATTCGCACATAAACAAAATAAATAATAAGAGACCATAGCTTCAAAACAGAGGGATGGAGATGCCTCTGAGCTTTCGCCTCACACGGCAAAATAAAGAGAATGCTCACAGGTGGAGAAGAAAAACAAAATTTTGTTTGATGATGGATATTGTTAGGTTATGTTGAGTGGTACATATAGCAATCACTCCACCTCAGTTTGAGTAGCACTAAACTAAAAAAACTCCTTTGATTCCTTCGTATATGATAAGATTCCATTTGTGGTGTAATTCCTCCCTTTGCTCAATGATGGATATTGTTAGGTTTCATTGAGTGCTATATATAACAACCACTTGACCTCAGTTTGACTAGCACTAAACTAAACAACTCCTTTGTTTCTTCGAATATGATAAGATTCCATTTGTGGTGTAATTCCTCTCATAGCTTCCAAAATACAAAACTAAACTAAAACCTCTATTGGAGAAATCTTGCCCCACCAAGGACAGTAAAGCTCATACACTGCACTTCTAGGATTCTGGATTTAGTATAAATAAGAGAACTATGATGAGGATGTCCTCGACATCAAACTTGGCAACCAACACGGATTCAAACACCACGAACTCAACATCGGCATTATCTTCAAGACTCCCTCATAATAAAGATGTCCTTCAACTGTATCTAGGCAAAACATAAATTCCTCCAACGGTAATGGTTTCATAAATATGTCGACGAGCTGTTTCTTAGTAATGCAACAAAATCAGCTGGATGCTCATGTTATCAATTTGTTAACAAATGAAGTGATGCCAAATCTCAAAATGTGCTTTTCATGGCTGCGATGCACTAGATTCCTCATGATCATGATAATGGAGCAATTGTTGCGATAGGTGGTCATCACCTCTACTTGTTCATGCTTCAAGTTAGTTAGCACATTGTCGCTTCCATATAGCTGGGCAAGTTGCTGCAGTGACTGCCATTTATTTATCTTCTAAAGATGATAGTGTTATTGAGTGTTTCTTCTTGGAGGACCAACAAATAGCCCTCAAGCTAATAATGTACACGATCTAGTGGTGCCTTTGTGATCATCTATCAACCTACCAAATCACTATCAGAACAACTAGAAAAGCTACATTCATTAGCACTAGTGTACTATAGGCCATAGTCACTTGTCCCTTTCAAGCATCTTTGGATTTTCTTTACTGAAACCCAATTAATTTTACTTGGACTCTGCATAAATCCAGACAACAAGTAGCCTACATGATATGCAGCCTCATATTTGTGACATAAAGTAGACACCAAATCAAACAGTTTGCTGACTTCACTTAGAAAATTTCTAAAAAAAATTAGGGCAGGAGCCCCTGTTTCGTGTGGCCACCACCTATGGAAGAGATGGGGGCTCGAAAGCCCTCTCTCTCCTTCTCTCCGCCTCTCTCTCTCCCTCCCTCCCTTCTCTTCCTCTCCCTCCCTCCTTCCCTCTCCCTCTCTTTCTCTCTCTCTCTCTCTCCCTCTTTTCCCTTCTCCGTGTCCCCCTCCCTTGCCAACTTTGGCTTTGTCGGTAAAGCCAGAAACGGAATGGGCATAGTACCATACCATATTGTACCACCAGACAATCGGTACAATGCCCAGTACCGGCACCGCATACTTTCAAACCACTTATGTTTTATCTAATAAATAAAAGTCCGAGTGCCGCACTATTTGTCCTCCAAATGAAGAAAAGAATTCAATCAAACCAAATTGTCATCTCAAACTCATTAATCATGCAAGACTTAAAACTCGTAAATCAATTTACTAGTGTTCCCAAAATAAATCAGATCACCATATGTAAGCAAATAATCCATATTTTTGTATCTTTAGACTTTATTTAAAGTGTTGGCCTAATGGTTTCTAGTAAAATTGTGCTTCTTCTCCCTAGAATCATTTAATACATAAAAGATTGCTACCTCAAAACATCACTCTAGAACTTGCTTATTGTGCCAACAGATTTCTCTATAGTTGTGCATAAAGCACATCGAGAATGAAAATTGCTCCATCAAAGAACAAATTGCCAATAGGAGCATACAACTAATTTACTGCATTATGGAGAAGTAGCTTGCCAACATCTTTACATAGCTGATGCCATCGTAGATGTTTGTGTTTTGCCGAGATGCGCTTGAAGTTAAGGATATTAGAATTATGTGGGAATGCTAAAGATAATGTCGACGTCGAGTTCATGGTGTTGCCAAGTCCGAGTTGGTTTCCAAGTTTGATGTCAAGACATCCTCCTCATCATGGTTCTAGAATCTGGAGTAGTAGACCTACAATCGTTGAGTTGTTGAAGCCCTTGGTGGGACGTGGTAACTTCAATAGAAGCTTTAATTTAGCATAATACTTTAGATCAAGGTCCGCCGTAACGGATCCGGTAGACGTACCGGTCGCCAACCGTACCGGTACGGTTCCAGTTCGTACCAGAACCGAGCGGTACGAACCGACCAGCTCTTCCCTGCTGGAGCCGGAGAAGAAAAAGAGAACGAAAGAGAGCGCGGGGAAGAGACGAAGGGAGGAAACCTGTGGCCGCTATCGGAGAGCCACGGTGGGACGGCGGGTTCCCCCGTCCCCCGCCGCCCTCTCCGATGGTGGCCACAGGTTTCCTCCCTCCCTCTCTTCCCCGCGCTCTCTCTTCTTCTCTTCGTCTTCTTCGTCTTCGGCACAAAACTGACCGTACCGGTTTTCACGGCTCCAGCATACCGGTAGCTGGCCAGATCGGTTCGTACCGGCCGGTATGGACCGGTTCGGCATACCATGCTCTAGATGCTATGAGGTGGAATTCCACCCAAACTTGGAATCTTGTCTTATTCAAAGGAGTAGAGGAGTTCTTTAGTTCAATTCTAGTCAAACTAAATCAAAGTAGTAATATATACTACTCTATGTAACCTAACGATATCTATCATCAAATAAAGTTTTTTTTTTCTCCCACCCAAAAGAAACTTCTTTTCTTTTTGCTGTGAGAGGCAAGTGCTGAGAGCTGTTCTCTCTCTACTTTAAAGCTACTCTCTCTTGTTATTTATTTTATGTGTGCAAGTCTTGTATGCACTAACCGGTGTACAGATGCAGCAGCTTGGGCACCTCAATCCTGGGACTACCATAGCAGCAAAGCAGGAAGTGTAGGTGAGATCTTATATTGTCAAAAAGAGTGTTCATCTAGCTCCATTAGTTTTCATGTACATGAGAATCTCTATGATGCAAGAGAGCGCCTGGACTAGGATTCAGTACAGCTGATGTGGCTTGAACTAGACAGGATATATAGCTGCAATTAATGGTTCAGCCTAGAATTTGAGCTGATAAAGTTTAAAATAAGAAATTTTGCATGCAAAAAATAAGGTAGAAACTACAAAGCACAAAGTAATCTAAGGTTTGAACATCAATGAGAAGGTTTCTAAGCAAGGTATGTTGAACCGACCAAAACCGGTCGGTTCAGCCTGTACCGAACAGGTGCCAAAGGGCACCAGTACAGTACAGCGTATAAAAACGGTTCGACTGGGTCGGAACCGGTTGGTTCCGTACTTGTACTGGTGCGAACCGGGCCGGTGCCAGCCCGGCCCAATTACTTTTTCCCCGCGCGCGCGCCCCGCGCCCGCGTGGGCCACTTAATGCCACTTTGTGGCATTTAACGCGTCCGCGGATGCGCACGGACACGTAGATTTTTTTTGGAAATCGCGCGCAGACGCGCGATTCCCCGCGCCAGAACCACGCCCGCAACCGATTTTCCAGCAGGGAATCGCGCCCGCACACGGTTCCCCGTGCCGGGCAGCGCGCCCACGTGGGCTGCTAGCCCGCATGGGCCATTTAATGCCACTCTATGACACTTAACGCGTCCACGCGCGTCCGCGGACACGCACGGACGCGTTGTTTTTTTTATTATTTTTTTTTAATGTCCGCGCATGTGCGGGGCCGCAGACGAGCACGTCTCCGGTTCGGTACCGGTTCCAATCGGTACCGGTGCTCACCGGTACGTCGGTACGGTCGGTCCGGCGAACCTTGTTTCTAAGTGTTTAAAATAAGAAATTTTGCATGAAAAAAATAAGGTAGAAACTAGAAAGCACAAAGTTATCTAAGGTTTGAACTTCAATGAGAAGGTTTCTAAGCTAACTATGGAAGGGAAAATACATTAAAGGTTTTCTTGGAATCAATAATAGTAGTCAAGAATTGTTATCTAGATTAATATGAAAAGATTTCAGCTAAGCACAGATCAAGTTGGACTAAGATTCACTGAAATCTTATAGGAAAAAGGGATGATATCATCACCAGAATGATAGTCAACTCTTGCATATACATAACCTTCAAAATATGCTCATATCGTCACAAGCTTATTTACTCATCCAAGAGAAAATATGAGTACACATACCCCTCAATTATATATAAACCCATCCAAATATCTGAAATTTGCATATATGCCTTCAAAAAAACTCAAATTTACATATATGCCCCATCACGATATGACATCCTAAAAATTAAAAGTAACAGTACCTCACTGTTTTGTCATTTAACCCCTTCAGTAATTTTTACATATAAACTTTTCATATAGTGCTTTACTGCTTATTTGCTTGTCATAGAAAAACTAATATATGTCGTTGCACAAAGTTTCAAAATGCAACACCACATTATAAAAAATATATAATAACAAAGAACAAAATAGTCGATGGACAAGTAAATTAAGCTTAGGATAACAAAAGCTAATACAACATGAAAGGAAGGGTATACATGCAAATCAGATCTTTGGAAGATTATATATTGTGGATCCCACGGGCAATATTGACATCTAATACTAGGCCCATACCAACTAGCAAGCAAGTCACTTGCTATCAAATGATACCAAGTATCAAGTGAGCTGCCTCATACCACATGGTACAAGTGAAAAGGGGGCCCTAAGTTATTAAGTTATTTATTTATTCAATCCTATTCTATTCTATGTCTGCATGGGATTGTATGTTTTCAGCATAGAATAGCCCAATGTAGCAGGCACATGCTAGCCATTGGCCGGCCAGCCTCATGTTAGCAACATTTAAATCTTTGGTATATATGCACTTTTGGCATCAGCCTGACCATGTTAAGAGATGAACAGCTGGTGCCATAGTAAGCACTATTGAAATATGTATTCCTTTTAATCTGTTTTAATTGCTTTCCCATTGTCATGGCAAGATACATGGCTTTGTTGAAAGATAAAGAATTAACATTGCTGAGATCCAATATCATCATCTAATTCTTTCTTCTTCTTTTTTATAAGAAAACATCAGGAACACCTTTAATTCTTAAATTACAAAAAAGCAAACAAAAACATGTCTTTTACCAATGTACACAAAAATGCAATTAGGGTAATAACTTTATATGCAAAATTGATAAAAATGATTGAATAAATAAGACAACAAATGTGAGGAAGTGTAGTCAAGGATTTAAGACCTGGCCTAGGTTCATACCAAAGAGAGACCATCTTCTAGGACAGGGTCAGGATCCCAAGTCCCTCTAGACCATGTTGTTCCAGTCCATTCTAGTGCATCCTAGCATAACGAACCAAGCAAAATGCATCTTGACACATGGGATGGCTTGGCATCCCATAATTCATTAGGACACCAATTTTATTATTTGTTTCTTTTTTTTGCTTGCTTTAAATGTTTCTTTAGAGATTTCTTGTATCTTTATTTAAATTCATAACTTTTGTCCATGACATGATAAATAAGCGGCATTTTAAATTTTACTATTATTTTTGAATTTTTGAAACCATCAACATCATAAACCTAACAACTGGTATGACAAACCTACTCTAAACCCTACATTTCAGCAAACACCTAAAACCTCTAAATAATATATACATATATATAACAACTAAAAAAGGCATCCCAGTGAATCACCATGATGCCAACATTTCCCAAACTTTGGTTAAAAAATGTCACAACCGAGACTCGGACTGATATGGGTCCCAAGGATGGGATTTAAACCCTAGAATGTGATGGTTATATGCCTTAACCTATGTCCAATAGAGTCAAAGATACATAATAGGTCCGCGGAACCAATACCGGGACCCATACCGGTCGATGGCTGGTACGGTTCTGTACTGTACCGTGGCCGGTACGGGTAAGGCGTGCCGGTTCCGTACCAGCATGCCCAAATTTTTTTTTGGAGCTTTTGTAATATTTAATTTGTAATCACTCTTTTTAAACTTTTTCAATGATTTAAGTCTAATTTGATGTTTTCTTTGGTATTTTCTTAATATTTTTTTATGTTTCTATGATTCCGGTTTAACCTAAATGATGCATTTTATTGTTTTAAAATGATACAAATTATACAATGATTAGTAAGATGTTGCATGCTACAAGGAACAACATAAGATATCCTCAAATCAAGTAATGATGTAAAAATTATAAAATAATATAATCAATTACATACATTTAAAGTACAACATATATACCGATATCTAAAATCGAGTCGAATGGCGATGGCTCTTGCAGATATCTGGATCATCAGCATAGTCAGGAGGCACATCAACCCACCCCTCTAAGCAAACGGCGTTGTAATCTTGTATGTTAATCCCATAAGAAATGCGTGCCGGGTTATAAGCACTCTCAGATCTCCGCTAAATCTCTAACTCTGAGAGGTGTCCTCTAGCTGATAATACAGTTGTGAAGGGGCCCATCCGATATGCCGGCAGCAAAATCCAACCCGTGAGATTGCTCTGGACTGCGTAGGGTAGTAATCACCAAAAGTTGCCTCAGACGTACCATATCCATATCTGTATCCATATCCGTATAAGTCATAGGCTGCCTGTGATTGCGGATAATAGGATCCAGTTTGCGACTCGAAACTTGATACGTCTATGGATCCTACTCCATGTGCGAAGTCATCTGCAGCTGCATCTTGTCCTCCTAAATGGCCTCGAAGTGCCTATCTCCTATATGCAATCATATCCTCGCAGGCTCTACCAGATTGTGCATCGTGGCCTATCCTGTGTAGCATGCATAAACTAAAACTCACCAGTAAATTGAAACCACCATGCGGTTGTCTCATAAACAGTGGTCTCCTATCCTTCACTCCCTTTCTGGCCAGCAAATCCATAACCACCAAAATTGCTGCTCCTGATTTTTGAATCTAAGTGAACTGACTCCTCAACACTCCATTAGAGTTGCAGGTATATTTTGTTTTTCATTTTTGGTGTGCTGGACAGGTGCCTTTTTACCTTCGTGCCCCTCGCTGCCTAGCTATGTTGGGAGAATGCATGTTGCCCTTCTAACCGAGTCGACCAGATAGTGTAGTGGCTTCGTTTAAGCATCTCTCAATCATATCTGGAAGAGGATATCTCGAATAAGGAGTCATGTGGTAACTAGCTCCCCTGTGATTGTAGCTGATTAGTTGGAAGGATGCGTGGAATATTGCACTCAGCCCATTTAGCCCATTGCCCTGCATCGATCTTAGCCCTCGCTAGCTACGAAATTGGCCGGTCGTAGAGGCAATCCTCGCTCATCAAGCTTCAGCTCCTGCTACAAGCCAACAAGCCATCCGATCATAGGATCATCCTCATCATTAACGAAAGCACTATGGATCGAATCTGTGTACTTGAGCTCCACTTTCTTCTGAATGCACTTCAGCCTCAACCTCAGATAATAGTGAACATATATAAGGTCTTGAGGCGCATCTGTGTCAAACGGTTCATTTGCTTGCTATGGATGAGAGCAAATGTGGACCAGTTGCACTCACATCCACTCAAAAAGACCATCTAAAAGAGAATCCAGATAGCTAGCCACTTAAGATTTTTATGTCATCATGTAGATCGTCCATAGATCTACAACATATAATAAATTCAAGCTCAAATCGAAAATTTTGGCATGATCTCTCCTTATTTTGCAATTTTCATGCTATTTTTTCAAGCCCAAAATAAATTAAGGAATGAGATAGAGGAGAGGAAGCACACCTGATTTAGGCTTGGATCTTCTTTCTGAGCTGCTTAATCGGCGGGTTTCCTGATTGTTTGGGAAGGAAAAGCGGTGAAAATCTCTTCGCCGCTTTTATTTGTTGTTGTGAAGGCCTTATCGGGCCTTCCCAACAGCAATATGATGTTTTAAAAGCATCAGATTTGTCCACAATGACAACCCAGTTTGGAATCGAGTTAACTCTATGCGAACCAGCCGGTTGGCACCGAGTTTGCACTGAACCGGCTGGTTTCGGCAGATTCGAACCCTTTTCAGCGATTCCAATCGGTTCGGGACCAGTTCCGGCCGATTTGATACGAATTCCCCAATACAGGGCCAAAATTAAAAATGGAAGGTGAGCCGACCCGGTGTCTCGACACTGCTCGGACAGGGCAGTTCGGCCCGATACGGCAGACCATGATTCGTACCAATAAGATATTTAAATCTTGGACAATTCCGGTAGCCCCAACTAGCTAGGTGCTGGTACTATTAAGTCAATAAGCCCTAGTTTGGCCTAACTAGACCCAAATTGCTCAAACCACACAGAATTGGGGCAGATCAAGATAGGACCAATACCTCTTAGTACCTGTCAACAAGGTTTTAAGTGCCAGTGGGATCGGGGGGCATCCTGGCCATTTCATCTCATTCCTATAAGAAAGCAGGACCAAGACAGGGTCAATACTCCAAAATCTATACATGCAGGGAGAGAAGAAAGAGGGAAAAAAAGAAAGGAAAGATGAAGAAAAGGAGAAAGATTAAGGAAAGAAGAAGAAAAAGAAAAGAAAGGAAGGGAGAAGAAAAAGAAAGGAAAGAAAGAAGGAAGAAAGAAAACAGAAAAAGAAGAAAAAAAGAAAAAAGAAATAAAAGAAGGGATAAGAAGAAGAAAGAAAAAGGAAAGAAAAGGAAGGTAGAAGAAAAGGAAAGGAAAGAAAGAAGAAAAAGAAAGAAAGAAAAGAAAGAAGAAGGGGAGAGAGATAGGGGATATCTATTGGAATACATGATTGGGACAGCCACCAGGATGGAGTAGGACAGCAGGGCATCCCATTTCATGGAGAAATTGGGACACCTCCATCCCACGAGACTTAAAACCTTGCTTGTCAAAAGCCTCTTAAACCCCTTCTTTGTGTTCTCTACCATTTAAAGGTGGGAACAACCATGAAGAAAGAAGAATATCTATAAGCAGGCATATAAGCTAATAAATGCAAATTTATTTACATGAATATCATTTAATTTTTATATTTATTTAGAAAATTATAGATAAGGAACAACCCCTTATTTGAGTTCAGTGAAAATACTCAAAAGATTCAAAATTCATAAGAATAAAAATGCTGATTTCTCAATTTTACTTCATTTTCTAGATTTCTAAGGTTTGGTCAAAATGTCCAACTTTCAAGTGCTAAGCCATTTCTTAAATCTTAATGGCTCATAATTTTTATTTTGTTCTAACATTGCTAAAACCCAAAAGCCCAACAATAATTTGTATATGTCTCTAAAGCATCTCGCTAAAAATGAAACTAATAATATTAATTGTGACATATATGCATATATAGTCCTTTAAGTATATGGTGGGCTATTACATATCTATGAGCCCACCAAGCACCCAATATGACATCAAGTGAAAAAATGTGGTTATATCAAAAACATAATCATTTTTGTTCAACATTATGCAAAATTTAATTTTTTTTCTTTGTTCATTTGTCAAACCAATGCTACTAGTAGATTGTTTAACCTTGAATGCATGGCAATTTTCAAAATCATTCATTAACTCACTAATTGCCGATAACCTAATTACATTTTGATTGCTAATGCTTACATAGTTTTTAATAAAGTTCTGATTGCAAGTAATGTAATGTGTTAAATTGGCAAAAGATATTCAATGTACATTTAATTGGATAGTTAGGGCATTAAATTAATACTTACAAATCTATTATGCAGAATCATGGCATTAAAACAAAAAACATAATCAAAAAACAAATTGGTAGGCCAAAATAGGCAATACAAAGGATGCCCTAGCCATAACAAAGCATACTTGTTGGTGCCACTTGTCAATACAGCATGTAATACAACACATACCATATCGGCTGGCCATAACCACACCCTTGTACCTTGATATTTGAATCTAAGTATTGATTAAGTTAGTAGGATTTTTTGCTAATACCATAGGATGATTCTAAATGCATAGTATGACACGTCATTCTCTCATCTACTCCATGCACCACAACATCGCAATCGCATTCCACAAACACAGGCATAGGTATTGTGACAAAGACTTGTTAGCAAGAAATTTGTTGCTGCCTTGTAAATTACATTTTCTAGGTTTATCATAACTTTGAGCAAAAAAAAAAGGAAAATGCATTTCTTACAAAAAAAATATCTTTTTCTATAAGATTCATACATATATTCGTCAATCTACTCAAGAATATCTAGACTTACATTATAAGAAGCATGGAACAATTTCTATTCAAAAATATTTGGAGTTCATAAGAGCTTATTTACCACTGTGAATCTAGTTTTAACCCATAATGAACCAAGATTTCACATTGTTGATGTACAACAAATGAAAACAGAATGAAACAGAAAAGCAAGGGCAAAGATTTGAATAGCTGGTGTACATAAGTGAAAATAATTCACTTGAAGTAAAATGCAACCTAGCTGTTATTATCAGCATGTTAACAGGTTACAAGGGAGGTACCATCGACCAATATCAGCAGTCCAATGTTAGAACTAGATTAATGAAGTAAGGCTTGTAGCCTTAAAAAGATTTGGTGGATAAATTATTTCTGATTTGAATCCATCAATACCTTAATTGATTATTTCTGATGGAAGCCATGAATAAACCTTGAATGTGATGCATATGTAAACTATTTGCCCTATCATAAAACTCGTGCCCATAAATAAATACCATCTAGTTCCATCAAGAAAGCATGTTTCTTTAGTCTATAGTCAACATATCCTCAGCTCTAAACTTCGTGATGTGCGATGAGTCCATGACTAGTTCAGAAATGATCTTGCTACAGGTGAAAACGAGAAATCAGAGAAGGTTGATAGCTAAAATTCTAATAATACACTTAAGTTGTCCAAGATCACTAATATGACCCCTGATTATAGCTTATTCTCTTACAACTGTATCACATGACATGTCCATGCAAACTGGGCCATAGCCCAGCAGTTGCACCTGCCCACGGTTCTCCATTCGAACCTTAGAAGGTGTTTTCCATGTTTCTGACTTGGGAATTGTAATTGGTTGTGCTTAAGGTGTTTTCCATGTTTCTGACTTGGGAATTGTAATTGGTTGTGCTCCAACGGATAGCTTGACTAGGCCTATTAAATAAAAAATTCTTTTATCAAAGAAAAACACCAACGAGCATCAATTCACTAGGTCATGAAGTTGAAGTTGGAACCCTAATGTATAGAGGCAAAGGTAAAATAAATAAAATATTAAAAATTAACCAATCCTGCCAAAAAAAAAAAACAATTAATAATGTCGGATACCTTCTTTGAAAATAACAAGATAGAGATAGAAGGAGGGCATGCAGGATCCTTGATTACATTTTTCAGCGCCTGTGCCTTGGCTCTGTATATAAAAATGAAACAAAAAGGAAAAAAGAAGAAAAATAAAAGATGTACATAAGAACCTTGGCAATTCCATTACATTTTAAGAAAACCAAAAATTGTATTGCATAAAAATATGCTTTAACAGTGAGGAAAATGAAAAAGTACCACAACCACTTCAAAGATTACATAAATACAAGTAACTTATTTTCTATTAAACTGGTAAATTTACACAAACACAAGCAAGCAACTATCATGTGGCTTCTCACATTTAAGTTATAACATTATAATGTAATAAGATAAATGCAGTATATTCCCGAACACAACTTGCACAAAGAATTAAATATTTAGAGTTATACATATGGATAAATTGGGAAGTGGATGAGAGAATTAAACACTTTTGTTGCTTAAAGACGAAGTTTTGCATTACTAGTTTCTTCACTATCAGAACTAAAATTAAGTGCTTGAAATTGGTATAACTAATACCAAACAACGAACATACCACTCAAAGAAAAAGTAAAAGAAAGTAATGCTAAGATAAGAAGCATGAATACTTCAAATTACATCTCGTGTCCATATTCAATACGTATGAGATACAGATACATGCTACAGCTACGATACATGTGTGCATATCTCCATAATTTTTATATAAAAAAGGTTCAAGATCTTAGTGGATGTGATCAGCTGCTCTTCAGAGATGGCTTGAAGGATGCATGAAGTCCCTTCTTTGGATCTAGCTAGCATTTGTCATGTAACGACCTAGGAATGACACAAAAAGACTAGTCGAAAGGTAATGTTTAGGCTCCTTGGTCCTGTATACATACCCGGGATCTACTCCTTGCATGGCTAATGTGGGACTAAACACATGCTCACACGGTCCTCACATACTCGCATACTTCCTCTATTTAAGCCCCGATGTCCTCGTCAGGCTAATGGTCCAAATCCATTCAAACCCAATCATAAGTATCACAAATCCAATCTAGACCTATGCTATAGTGTTCTCTAGTCCACATGGGCCATGGGCCAAATCCACTCCGATACCATTTGTAACAACCTAGGACCTCACCCAAAAAGGTTAACCGGAAGGTATTGTTTGGGCTCCTCGGTCTTGTATACGTACACAGGATCTACCCATTGCATAGCCAACCTGAGGCTAAACACAAGCTCGTTGCCCAATTAAGGAAAGATGCCTCTCGGGGCATCTGAGAATGATTTGGGCATATGAAGGGAAATGCCCATGTACAATTTGTTTTGGGGGGAAGCACTGAGTCTTCACATGTCATGTGCAATGGATGTGAGATGTTGAACATGCACTGGTTTTCTGTTACATACTTCAATAACAAGTCCCACCAAGTTATTCATCTCATGGAACAAATAAAAATGAGTCCAACTTTGCTTGCTCAACTACAGATTTCCTATATATAAAAAATGAATGTTAACCTTCCAAAGATGGACACAGTAGATGATTAATATTACGGTACGAGATGTTGATGTTGTTCATGAAGCATGGACAATGTTATTTGAACAACCATTATGATTATTGGATTTCCTCTATACATATTCAGACACAATGATGTAGGACAGTCAAGGGACAGGAATTTACAAGGGTTTAGGAGAGGATTGAAACCTAAAAGGTGCTGGAATTTTAATTGCAGAGCTGAGTTTTATATAAATCTGAACTATAAAAACTGGAATTTTAACATGAATTGATGGATGTGACAACAAAACCTAGAGATTATGAAACTAGGGTTTAACTCGTGGGGAGAAATCTAAATAAGGAAACAAAAGGATTTAAAGGGATATTGAAAGACTAATCTGAGCAGCGAGGTTTATAGCCGGTCCATAGGTTGTTTAGACATCAAAGGAAGCAATTTGGAATCAATACAAAGAAGAAAACAAGGGAAAAAATAGATGCAAAAAGGAAAGAATAAGTAAAGCAAAACACGGATTATTACTAAAAATAATACCGGGCTCGCTCAAGGACCTAAGAATCACACCCAAGGTTTGAAGGCCTCACACCTCTATTGGAGGATCACGCCACAAGAGTAACAAATACTCCATTATTTCATTCATAATCTACATAAAATCTTATTACATCAAACTTTAAGAGTCTCTTTTCATAACAAAAGAGAAACACTATTTCAAGATCCCAAAAGTACCCCTAATAACACATGGTTACTGTTCACAATTACTGTAGCATGAAGAGTGCCATAAACAGTAATGTGCTACAGCAATTAAATTCTCAGCTAAGCATTGAGATCTTCTAATCCCTGCCCTAGACTCCAAAATAACCAACTAAAACTGAAAATAACCAAAAAAAAATAAAAGAAAAATACAGAAAAATAATAACTTAATTCAATCTAATAAAATCTCTAAGCTGCAACTCTATGATGCAATACTACAGGAACTTCGATCCACATCACACAAATACATACATAAGTACATATATATGTATGTACATACATAAATACACATATCCATATAGATACACACACACACGCGTATAGAGATGTATGTATAATCGTATGCATATGTGTGTGTACATCCTGTTTTATCATATCATTTCAACTTTTCAAGATTTGTCATATCATTGTATCCATTTTTGTTGTCTCCTCATCTAGTATCAATATTCATGCTTAGTGGATGCAAAGAAATCATGTAATAAGGCACATTAAGTGACAAGCTATCTTTAGCTATCTCATCTATATCTCATTATATGCGTGCTATTGACATGATATCATCCTATTTCAGCACCCAATTTATAGGTTTCCAAAAAAAAAGATCATTTTTCATAGTTATAGGGTGAAGAGTTCAAGGCTGGTTTCAAGGATTCATGTCACTAATGGTACTAGTCTGTCCTGTCGGTACTGCTCCAGTAAGAGAATGGTACTTGGGACAGGTGTGGGGAACACCAGTTCTGTCTTGAACAGGGATACTGCAATGTCCCAATTGGTACCAATCAAGATGGACCAGGACAGATTGGGAAAGTTGCGTCCCAATACTTGGGACAGCTTGGCATCCTGGGATGCAATTCTTTTTCTGTTTTTTCTTGTTGTTAATGACTATTTCAGCCTGTACCCATCTGTCCTGGACCGTCCCGATACTGTTCCAACCTAGGACCAGATTAGACCAGGTGTAGGTATCTAGATTTAAACCATTAGTCAGTTTGTTGTTCTCAACATGCAGAAGAGTTTTGATTTTAAAGATCATATCAATAAGCAGAGAGGTCACCAAGTTGAGGATTCAGGTTTTCAGGAAGAACAGTATAATTGGGAAAATCCCTCCAAATAATTCTGTGCCGAGCATAAATCAGATAGAAATTACTGTTTCTAATTTTATAGATGATCAAGCAGATTTTCATACTTTCTGGATTAAAAGATTGAACAAAACTCTGCCAAATGTTATTTACTTTCATGAAAAGGCTAACAAAACATGCAACATATATTCTCTGATCCCCTCATTTATCATAAGAGAGAGCAGTAAAGATTATTTCAGTATCTAGGGACTAGGAATTCTCATCTTAAACCAACAATATATAGAGAGGATAAGGCACGTTGGTAAGGTTAAGCCATTAAGGTAATCTAATTTAGATTCATCACCTCAAAGATGGAAAAAGAAGGAAATAAATCAACCTATTTTTAAGGGTGACCAGCCATCAAACCCAATTTGTTTGACAGAAAGTAAGAAAGTGGTGATTCCAATAATTAGACTCTACTAAAGAAGGCCACACGCCCACACCACTTCAAATTCTACACTAGAACTACACAGGCTATTGTTGTTGGGGAAGAGAATAGCAGCAGTTCTGGATTTATTGAGGCAGGAGGTGTCGACAGTGGTGAGGTTCATAAGCCTATTGTGGATTGTGGACTAGCTAGTTTTGATGGCCAGTTACAAATAGGGTTTGAGAACAAAAATATGACACAAACAAATTGCATCCAATAGTAAAGGTATCCCATTGTCATAAGTAAAGATGTCGCTGCTTTATTCCATTTGAATTGGGATAACACCATTCATTACAATCACATAATATACACTCCTTTGTCTTTATATGTTCTTCATTTTCTTTCAAAAGGATAAATAAAAGGTAAGACAGTAAAAGGCAAGATATACTTAAAAATTCACAAGCACAAATAAGCAAATGAATAATTCCAAATATATCATTGCTTGATAAAGTAACACTTATCCACTATATACTTTCTCACATTTATTTTCCGTTCTATTTATATATTCTTGTTTTATTTTTTTTTGTATTATTTGTCTTATTGTTTAGTTCTTTTAAATTTTATTTTTATTTTCCCTTTCAAATATTCATTTTAGTAATTTTGATTAGTCATTTCCTCTAATGTGCATTGCATGCCTTATTTGCTTCCATAAGATATCCCTCTCCTTTCATCTTTTCCAACAGTAGGATTGATACTTGCAGCATATATGAATTCCATTAAGATATAAATACTAAAACCTAGAGAAAGGATAGGGAGATAAAGAGCAAGGGAAGATGAAGGAGGAAAGGCAGTGAGTTGCAGCTGCTATGTTCATATTTATCACGTGAGGTTCCGAAGCAGCATTAACAAAAGAGGAGGCTGGCCAGCAACTTGAAAGCCAGGTAGTGGTGAAGGTACTCAAATTATAATTACGCAGCTCAAGCTCATACAACAAGATAGCAATGCTCTAAGTTTTCCCTCAAGTGCAAATTAATAAACAACAAGACAACTAAGTAACCTTTCCTAAAAACATTCAAATGAACTTAAAACAAATGAATATTTCAGTTTCATTTAGAGCTTTGTTTTTTTTTTATTAATCTTATGGGTAAGGCTGGTGGATTTTGGAACATATAGTTACCATCAACTTTAATAAGCCTAAAGGAAAATTTTATGCTAGGGTTTCTTCTATATATGTAAATAAAGTTTCTTCACATTATTGAATTTTCGCTCATCAGTAATTGCCGCAAGATGTCATCTCATTCAGTGAGAAGAAAATAACTTTCAAGCCTAAAAATAAAGAAACAATTACGCGGTCCACTGTAATGAATGTTTCTGTCATACCTTAACTACTAAAGTTTTAATTATTTATATACAAATGCTAGAATTAAGGAACTCTCTGAAGTAACCTCAGATTGATACAGATATAGAACTTCATTAACAAAGAAGAGTTTATAAAAAAATAACATGCAACTAAACAATATCAAAGGTACCAGTTATCAAAGTAGCGTTCCTCACCTTACGTTCTCTATAATTCCAGCTATTTGGTTTACATACTTAGTGATCTGTCTTTCACATCTATCAATATCCTGCCCATGAGCATAGACTTGTTGAAGAAAGTATGAAAGTGCCTTCAAGGAAATTTAGCACTATAAAAATGGTTCAAAAAAGAATGCGAGTTACATAGAGAAACACATAAATTATTGGATAAATGTATTTATATGCTTTCAAATAAGTATTTTATATACAATCAGTTCTGATGTCCAGAGTATCAATAGACAATGTATGGTCCTTAAGAGTTAAAACGATGGCTTTCTTAATCATAAGAATTAAGTCAATTAAATAAAACGAGGCACAAGTTGATGATGAAAGTAGAAATATGACTTGAGGGAACAAGCCAAACCTTTTGAGCAAGCAAATGGATTTTCTCGGCCACTTCATTGTATATCTTTAGTCTGTTTGCCTCCACTTTTAGTGCAGCCTCAGCAGCCAGAACTTTGACCCCTGTCATGCATAATTTGACAAATTCTATTTCTTATAAGCATTGTAATTCTAAATGCAAGTATTGCAAACATTATATTTACAATTTGAATTAAGTTATCAAATGTTATTCTTAATTAGAAATGAATATACATGAATCATCTGATAGTGTGAAATATAATGTTTTCTTCATTGTCAGATCATGTTGCAAGCAGCATTATTTTCAATTATTTCCTGGCACCCTGAGAGATATTAAGGATGTGTCAAATGGCACACCTCCAACTGAAAGTCCATATATTACAGCTCTGCATGTAACTAAAGAAAACTGCAGATAACAGCACATGCATTCCCGTGGCATACATTCTATGATCTTGGTCGATCGAATCAGAAGAAGTTGCAGTGGCTTATCTGGTTATAGAAGCAAGGATGAGAAGATGATTAATGGCTCCTATTGTTACATGAACTTGTCCAATGTTTTTCCATTTATATGCTGCCCTCTCAGGTTTCGAAATGGTAAGAGGCCCTCGTTTCAAGACATCAAACCAAGACCAAACATTAATTGATGCATACGTGAACCTAAACTCAAGACAATTTAGTTAACAAGGCCACCATGCACTTGCACTAGCTTGAATTGAATTGATAAAGGTGGTACACGGACTTCAGATAAGTTTGGAAAGAAAGAACTTTGAGAAACTAGTTTATCTAATTATCTTCAAAACAATTTGAATGTTTCTCATTTGACTTTCAATATGAATCTAAAAAAATGGTGATGGTCCTATTATTTAGACAGCTCCAAAAAAAACACAGAGAATAAATTCAGGCATATTTGGATCTTGATAAGAAAATCAAAAAGAACTATCTATTATTGATAATGTGTGATAAAAAGCATGTGAAACGCACTGCAAGGGGGCTAGGGGATGTAGAGAGAAAAAGATAGATAGAGAGAGATATGCATGTCTGAAAGGAAGTTTTATGTTAAACTACAGAAATTGGATAGATTACTTAGAGGAGATCATTCAAGGTTTATACTTTTGTATTATGTGGCAAAAGAAGCATTGAGGTGGTTGTTAGGATGAACTGGAGAAATAATATAAATCTACCTACTATCTTCTATCTCGTTAGTTAACTAGCTAAACAAAAAGACCATCCATCGGAATAGTGACAAATTTCTCACAAGACTCTTACTATATCAAGGCCTGTAAGGCCTTTTATGCACAAGCCATCCATCCCAACTAATTAGACTCCTTTTATCCTTTAATGGTAACTTCTATAATTAATTTCTAGCCTCATCTTTTCAGATTTATCCTCTCTTTATTTTATATTTATATATTCTTCCTTTCCGAAAAAACTAAAGTTTTCAAATACATATGCTCCATGTCAATATTATAATAAAACGAACCACTTAGTCAAGCATCAAAAAGTTAAAGCCACCTCTTTTTGAGGTCAGTTGCACTTACAAGGGTTTAAACCCTAGTACTGGGACCATGTTGGTTTGGGGCTTAGTCAGTACAGTATCAGGACAAACTGGAATGACCATTAACAACAAGATGAAGATAGGAGAAAAAAAACTGGTGTCCTCATACACCATGTCATCCCAAGTGCCGAGACACGACCATCTTGGTCCATTTAAGCCAGGATGACCCTATCACCCGGGGTTCTAGAGTATCCGAGGACTTAGACTTTCTTCTTCCAATATAGTCCCATCAATATGGATCAAGTCCTCAATCCTTAGCATGTAGAACGAGAAATCAGATAAGATGAGTCCCAAAGGGACATAAATGAATTCATCCAAAAGATGATTCTAAAACAGTCAAAAGAAAATAACAATAATCATAAGAATAAGAAATATAGTCACCCATCTAACAATGATTGAAAAAACTGAATAATATATTTACCCATCTAGCAATTAAATTTTCAATCAAAGCACACCTTTCAAATCCTATTTTGCAACTTACATCCAAATTTTTTTACATATTTTCCATAACTTCAACACTCGAGGACTTATTTCTAGCCCCTCTTCTTCCTAAAGCACCCCATATTGCTGCATATCAATATACTATTCAATTTTATTTTGTTGAGTTGAACATTCAATATAAAAATTGGACATGGTAACAAGAAAGTATAATCATTCTACATTACGTGAAACTTAAAAAGCAAAGGTAGCAAATTATATATCAGATTTCCATAGTATTACCAAAATGAAGTATTAAAAAAACAGCAAAATATGTACAATACCTACAATGTAAAGTCAACTGTAAACACAATTAGCTACAATGCAATATTACTCACGTAGAAAACATTTCTGGGGGGTTAATTTCTAAGCTTATTTCTGTTGTTAATGTTTATACAAGTCCAATGTTAGTTTGAATAATGAATTACACACCTTAAAAGGCAACTAAAAGATATCTAAGATGATTTATTATAGATTTCAATAGGTAAAATCAAGGTTCGCTGTCTCAGTACCAGATCTCATACCGGTACGATCCTATTACAATGTCTGTATACGGTGCAGTACGAGATGGCAAGGCGTATAGAGTATCCGTACAGTACGAGACTGCATACCAATCCGATATCTGTATGGTACGGTACCAACCGGTACGGCAAACCCTGGGTAAAATGGTTGTTTGTCTAAAACAGTCTACACACTACCAAAAAGCAGTTCAATTAGCCGATTTTTTTTTGGAAAAAAAAAAAGAATTAGTGCATACATTTCCCTATGGGTGCCTGCCAAGCATGAACACAGTACCACACATTATTCAACCTACACCCTAGCAGGTGCATAATTCGCTTCACTTCAACCCTTAGAAAGATGTTGGGCTTTTCTAATAAGATGTGCCAAAATTTCAGTATAAAAATACATGATGCAGGAGAAAACTGAAGTACCTGGCAATTGCACATTTTTTGGTACAATAGTACGCTCATCCTTTGATATTAAATTTCCAGCCTTTACTTCACTAGTTGTTTCTGCACCAGTTGCCCATTTTTGCTCCATAGCCCCTTTCTGTGCAACTTCAGCGGCAGCTTTCTCTCTAGTTCTTGCAGCTTCCTTTTCCGCAGCTTCTTTAGCTGCCCTTTCAGCAGCATCTTCTAAAGCTTTTTTTTGTGCTTCAGCTAATTTTTCAGCCTTCATTTTAGCCTGCATTCAATCAAAGGAAAACTTATTATACTACAGAAACGTATTTAAGAATCAAAAGCAGACAAAAGCCATTTGTTAGTAGAGTTATTAAAATTCAAGATTCAATATCATTTTAATAAAAGTATGCAATTCGTAATTTGGTGAAAAATCAAGAGAAATTTGGAGTACGTCAAAAATTAAAAACAAAAATGTGAATATTAATTGGAAAATACTAAAAGCAACTCAATGAATAGGAGAAATTGAGAGAAATAGGAATTCACAAAAAAAAAATCATTAGATATCCACAAGTCACTATAAATTCAGAAAATCATTTTTTAAAATCTAGTATAATCTACGAAGAGAACCTTTGACCAAAGGAATCAAACCTTTCAATAAGCCAAAGAATTTTGTTGTAAGGATAGAGCAACTAAATGCCTTCAAATCTATCAAATGTGTAAATTACAATAATTAACAAATAGATGAGACAAATCAAGAAGTGCAAAGTTATTCTCATTTGGGAAAAACTAAAACATATAAATTTACTACAATAGGAAGTTGGAAGATGCCATTACTCTCTCTCTCTCTCTCTCTCTCTCTCTCTCTCTCTCTCTCTCTCTCTATATATATATATATATATATATATATATATATATATATATATATATATATCTATCTTTTGATTCCAAACATATCCATCAAGGTTCGTCGTCTCGTTACCAGACCCCATATACTAGTATCATCCTATTATAATGTCGGTACGCTGATCATGGTACCCGGTTTGGCATACCGAGTGCCGAGACGCCTTCCATACTGCGTATTGATTGTACCGGTATGGTACGGTTGGTACACACCAGTACCGACCAGTACAGTAAACTTCAATGATCGTGATAATATAATGTGCATTGGAGGTACAATATACTTCATGTTGAAGTAGATCAACATCGACATTATGTTTTGATTGCTTCAGAAATACCTATAAGTTAGTGTTATGTCTTACAAATAGTAATGTCATCAAATTACATATGCCTCATCTAAACTCCAATCTCAAGGATAATAAATACATGGCATTTTGCAAACTTTTTTAAGGCCTACATCCTAGATGAAGCTCCATCAAAATCACTTCAAATATTGAGCTGGACTTGTCAAATCTAACTCTCCCCTAAACTATAATCCTTGCCATTTAGTGCCTAGTATCTATAAAGGGTTACTTAGAGATTGATGCAAGTGTCCTTGGTAACAATACTATAAAGCCCTATCAACCATTTCAGCTTCTAGTTTGATTTTTCGCACTCAGGCTTCTTTTCCTTACCAATTTCTTGTTCAACTATGGTGGTCGTCTAACTTTCTTATTGGGGCTGGCATACAACTTGTTGCTAGTTAAATATTTGTCTTGTTCGGCTGCAATTTCCTAAAGATACCATTGCAGTGTTAATAGAAATGCGAGTACTAGCTCATCAGGCATATCATGATTCAATCATATATTCTCAACTGAGGTCGACATGACTACTGATACAAAGCCATCACATTGCCTCCATCCTCCTCCAAGGCAAGGTTTGTCATAAGGTACTCATAAAGTATTGAGTTTCAGTTTGTTATATGAGCCGAGCAGTCCGAACCGAGCAGAAACACCCCCCTCCCCCAAGGTAACGCATTATATCGAACTATACCTCTTGGTCTCACATGGAATAATGGCTAAGAGTATGAAAAAGTGTCGACAGGCTGTCTTCACACACAGGAAGCGTACTGTACCAAACCGAACTAATAATATATTGGTACAATTCCCATAATGGTTTTGCGGACCTTGTTCTTGGGTTTACTTATAAAATGAAGCTCTCCATTCCTATTTGGTAGTAAGTCCACTTTTCATTCCTTGTCTTAAACAGTTGTAACCAATTTTGTGCCCCGATACTCTTTTAGTACCAAAACATGTGTCTCGGCATCATGATCTTCATAAAGAGTCATAGGGTCTATAAATAGTACTCCCCAAGCCTTTACCATCCTCCTCAACATGCCTACTACCTTCTTTAGGCAATCAATTGTGTCAAGCAAGTGTCAAGCAAGTGCCAAGCATAAAGAAATCTAGTCATACAATCATAGCAACCAGCCCCAATTTTGACAAGAATGATCGTGCCATATTCTTCTATACCTCTTCAAACAATTACACCATTCAAACCCATAGCAATAACATGACTAATGTTAGTACAAGACTTTGAGATGAAGGATCCTATGTCACCATGTCAACTTCCTAGTACTTGATGTCACCTAATTCAACAAATGCACAAGAATTATCTCCTCTCTAATGCATGCCTGAATTAGAGTCACTATTGATGACAATGAATTACTAAGCATGGTCCGCCGTCTTGATACCGGACCTTGTATCAGTATCACACTAGCACAGTATTGGTACGGTACAGTATGAAATTTTTTTTGGCATACCCAGTGTCGGTACGCCATCCATACCAGGTACTGGTACCGAACCAGTATGGTACGGTACACCCCATACTGCCCGGTTCGGGCCGGTACAGCATACTTTGTTACTAAATGATGCCACCAACCATAGAGACTTGTTGAAGACATTGCTTATCTCATTATGGTCTCACAATCAACAATACATATACTATGACTTTTGTCTCATCATTTAACACCCGACATCAGATACATGGTAATACATTAGATCTTAGACCCCTATTACTTTCTACTTGGAAAGTACGTAAGCATTCAGCTATTTCAAGGGCACAACCATCGAGGCATTGCTACTCATTATGATCTCGCTTCAAATCTGTGTATATGATGTTGGTTGGGCCATCGATAATACCAAATACTTACTCTCCCCTATTTAATATCATTCTTGGCGACCCTTCATCTCCAAGAGAGATAGCCAGACATTGTCTCATTCTAGTCAACTAACGCATAAATTACGCTATTGTCAATACCACTGTTAAGCTTGTCCACATCTAGTGCCTTCTTGATGGCACAACAATATCCCATACACTGCCTCTCTTTCCTGGGATAACTGGCTATGCAGGTCATCAGCAATTCAGTGCTACATTAGTGGACCGAGCAGATCAATTTCGTTCCCACTTTGTCCATCGTCGTGGATGCAGGTGTAGACTAAACATTTCTATACAAAGTACAATAACCACTGCTGATTATTCTTGGCAAATCCTAGTCCTCCAAATATGGACTGAACCAAGGTCCGCCGTACCGGTACCGGTAATCGGCGTACCGGTACCGGTCGGCGTACCGGTGGCCGGCCAGACCGGTACGGTACCGGTCCGGTCCGGTACGTACCGGCCGGTATGCGGTGGTTTCAAAAACCACAGCGCACGGCGCTGTGGTTCTAAAAAAAAATCGTACCGGTGCGAACCGGCCGATTCGCACCGGTACGAGGCCGGTACCGGCCGGTACGGGCTCCGAACCGGCCGAAACGGGCCCGAATCGGCCGGTACGGGCTCGTACCGGCCGGTTCGGATAAAAAACTGGGAAATACCCTTTTTTTGTCGTTCCGGTACCGGTCTAGGACCGGACCGGTACGTACCAGCCCGTACGGGCCGGTACGGCATTCCATGGACTGAACACATCAAGATCGATTCCCACTTGGCTCATCATCTGATGCAAGACCAATTGGGAAGGCCTGCTAGGGCATTCATGGAACTTAAAGTTAAAGAAAATTGAGTAGATTTTTCATGAAAAGAATGTCTAGCTGTCTTGTATAACAAAAAAGATAGATAGAGCATGCAGGGTCAAAAATTTTCCATGGATTTTGAAGAAAGTGAGAATCTAGTGTCGACCAGGTGATCAACAAGGGTCAATAGTTGACTTGAATTTCTATCGTAGGGTGAAAAATCTGATACGTGCTACCAAAATACATACACAAGCATACATATGTGTAAATGTTTATCAAGATATGCCATACCATGCAGAACCAGTATGGTATGAGGAGTGTACCGTACCATATCAGTATATGGTACGGTCGTCGAATTGGCCTCCATACCGGACGTACCGATATAGTAATAGGGTGGCACTGGTACGAGGCCGGGTACCGAGATGGTGTATCTTAATGTTTATTGATATATATGCATATATATTTGTATGTCTACATGGGCAGAGATAGAGTGCTCTAGACAAGAAAGTTGCAAATTGCTCCTACCGAGAATGTTACTTTCATTCTTAAGGAATTACATTGTGCAACTTTCTTTGCATGTGTATTTTGGTCCATTTTACCCTTGCAATCATGGCATCGAAAGTGGAGCAATTATTACAAAAAGAAAAAAGGAAGTTCCAACTATAGCATGGATTAAATGATCAAAACACTCAAATCTATGTAAAGCTGCTCAATGCAATTATTCAAGGGTAAAAACTAGTTTTCCATTAGGAGCAAGTGCTGTAGCCAGCAATTTAACTCTATCATGGCTAAAACATATATGCATGTATGTATGGGGTAAACTGCAAGTAGATGATCAAAAGCAAGTGAACTTTCACAAAGAGTAAAAACCTGCATATAGCAGCCAATTTAAGGGAATATGAACAATCAGGACATTTGAAATGCAATTAGTAAGAAGATAGATAGCATTTGCAACATGAGATATATTGGCATATCAGGTAATTGCAGAACAGCAAAAAGAGTAATATAAACCAGAAATTGGGGGAAAGAAGGAATTTAGACAATTATTAAAGCAAGAGAGATCAGAAGCCAGTAATTAAGGGAAAGGAGGAGAGTGGAAGAGGAAAAATTTAAAGCAAGAGATATGAGGAGGAAACAAGAGAGCAGAACCAGACCCAATTCTTTGACAAAGGAAAAAAGGGAAAAAAAAAAAAAAGAACACTCCGCCATTAGGTATATTTAAACCAAGGTTTCAAATACTAGTACCAAAACCCAAGGTCCACCGAACCGGTGCCGGAACCCATACCAGTCGGCGGGCGGGTTGGTACAGTACTGGTTCGGTACCGTACCAACACACGGTATGCTTGGGCGTGCCAACATGCCCATTTTTTTTAAAAAAAAGTTTTTCAAGTTTGATTAATTAGTAATCAATTTTTTCAACTTTTTCAATGATTTTAAATATAATTTAATATCTTTTGATGTTTTTTGATGTTTCTATGATCCCGATATAACCTAAATGATGCATCTTGTTGCTTTAAAGTAATACAAAACATAAAATAATGAGATATTGCAGGCTACAAAAAGCAACATGCCACATCCTAAAATCAACTAGTTATATAAAAAAATAAAATAATACAATAAATTACATAAATTAAAGTACAACATACATACTAATATCTAAAATTTCGTCAAGTGGTGATGTCTTTCGTAAATATTTGGATCATTAGCATAGTCAGGAGACACATCAACCCACCCCTCTAACCAAGCAGCGTTGTAGTCTTGTATGTTAATCTCATAAAAAACGCGCTCTGAGTTATAAGCACTTTCGGATCTCTCGTTAAAACTCTAGCTCTAAGCAGTATCATCTGGCTGATAATACGGTTGTGGAGGGGGCCATCCGAATATGCTGGTAGCAAAATCCGATCCGTAAGATGCTCCGAAATGTGTATAGTAGCCACCGAAAGACGATGCCTCAGACACACTATATCCATATCCATATCCGTATGAGTCATAGGATGCCTGTGGCTGTAGATAATAGGATTTAGTATACGACTCGAAATTTGATACGTCTACGGATCCTATTCCACGTGCGAGGTCATCTATAGCTGCATTGTGTCTTAAAAGATCTCTTTTAATCCGAAAATATATTTTTAATTTTTAATAATTATATATAATCTGAAAATTAAAAAATTTTATATGATTATGTAGATCATCCATAAATCTACAACTTATCATAAAATCAAGCCAAAATCAAAAATTTAGGCATGATCTCCCGTTATTTTACAAATTTCAAAGTAATTTTTGGCATCCAAAAAAAAGAGAAAATGACATGGAGAGAGGAAGCATACCTTATTTAGGGTTGGATCCTCCTTCAATCATGCTGAATCAGCATGTTTTTCGCCGTGTGAAAGGGGGGGCTATTCAAGGTTAGGAAGGCCTGAGAAACTCCTCGGGCCTTCCCAACTTACCTTTAAAATAAAAGGAAGAGAGAGGGGAGGGAGCCGGTTCGGAATCGATTCGACTCGGTGTGAACCGGACCAGTTCCGCACGAAACCACTCGATTCGAAACAAGTCCATGTGGTTCGCAACCGGGTTCGGCCGATTCCTATTGGTTTGGGACTGGTTATGGCCGGTTCCAAAAAAAACAGATGAACCAATCCGGTCCCCCACCGAGTATTGGGCCGAACTGGGCGGTTCGGCTCGGTATGGGCCAAACCGGGAGGTTCAGCCTAGTTTGGCAAACCTTGCCAAACCCTGTAACATTGTTCCAAATGAATGGGCATAATACCAGTACTAATATGTACCAAAATTGAAAATATTAAAAAATAAAAAATTGGTATGTATTGGTATGGTCAGTATAAAATATTGGTATGCACCAATACAAACTAGTACAGCTGTTACGTCCCATAAATTGGGTTTCAGCATCCTTCCGGTTTCGTGCCAAAACGGAATGGAATTGGTCATACAGTTCCATTCAAGTTGTTTCTGAATACATAATTTTAACCCCACATTGACTTGTCTTCAAGCAAGCTTTAAGTCCTATCAGGATTCATAGATACAGAAAGAAATCGCATTAGATATGGAAACAAATCTCATTAGAAGCCTATAAGCCACTTACCTATTTAACTCATTGCAACTCCAAATTAGGCCACAAATAATATAGCACCACGATTCAAAGCTGAAATGACGCGAACAGCAAGTGATCCCCTTTTAAAATCACAAACTACACATACAACCCAATTTTAAAAGCCAAATACCAAGAATTCACACTGGATGAACATGGCGTTACTGTTTACAAATATTCATTGCAATAGGATGGCGCCCAAGGATGCGTCGGTTACTATTTGATCTCATAATCACATCCCCCCATATTTAAATTCACCTACAAAAGGTCTTCAATATTGATTGTTTATGTTCACTATGGTCACCTTCAATCCACAACAAATATTATTCAATGTGGATTGGATTGAGTCATTATTACTGCCAAGGCCAACTTGTCCTCCATGTCTCATCCACAAATCAAGTTTTAGACTAAGACTTCTTATAAATTTGACGATATTATACACCATCTAGAATCAGGTACTGATATAGGAGCTGATGAAAGTGCGGATGCAGGTAAATGGATGCCTTAACAACACTTTACTAAGGAAGTGCTTAGGAGACATGCGCAGGATCAAGATTCTAAGAAAATTCTGAACCAAGTTCATTACCCTAGATAGACGATTGCTGCTATTAAGATCTAAACATGATCTAACCTTTGAACTATTTTGAAATCAGTTTTTGCTTCATATATCATATTATGATTCAGAAAAACATCCAAAGAATTGGTATGAAATGGGGACCCCACACCTCAAATAGGTGAATTTAACCAACAAGTTTTACTTCTTATTAGAAGTATAGTCTATAAACCTAATTTGAGAAATTCCAATCAATTGAAACCAAGGTACGCTATCTTGATACCGGATCTTGTACCAGTGGCACACTATCATTATAACGGTATGGTATGGTACAGCGCCGGTTCGATGTACCGAGTGTTGGTACGCCCCCACACACCATGTACCCTTATTGAACCGTCCGGTTCGGTACAGTGTGCCCCGTACCGTCTGGTTCGGTATAATGCGCCTCGTACCATCCGGTTCGTTACAGTGCGCCTATCTTGATCGAAACAAATATTCATAGTATTCACATGCATATCAACTAGATGGGTAGAAAGGTCATATCTAGAATTTTTGCTACTAGCCAAAAAAATTAAGGGCTACTCCCTCTTATTTTACTATTTCCTCCACCACTAGTAATCGGATTACATTTTTCTCTCTTTTGAAGGAAAGATTCTGATAGTTTTTTTTTCCTAAAGAACAAAAACAAAGTTTAAGGTAAGCTTCAAAATGAAATGACACAAAGCACTATTTGCATAAAATTAATCAAGTTCTAATTACAAAGCCAAACTATTTCTCACAAAAAGAAAAGAAAAGAAAAGAAAAGGACACATTATAATCCAAAATTATTGCAGTTTGGAAGGAAAGACCATGAAAATAACGAACCCTAAGTAGTGAAAATTGGAGAAGTCTAAGGATTCTTCTCATACTAAAATTCCATAATTAGAAGTTTCAATGACAAAAGGCCTGTGGGCCTTTGTTCTAAATACAACTATGGACTTTCTTAAGTCATATTTAATATAATTGCTTATAAAGAATGCAAATCAGGAGATTTGAATTCTAATTGGACTGCTGAGTATTTGAATAGGATTTCTATAAGGGAATGAATTGCCGTATAGTCTTGTACCAACATACGTCTGTCTAGCATGGTCTTTACCTTGTACTAGTAGAGGTTAGCACAACATCAATACAAACTGGTATAGGCAGTACATACAATTCCTACATCATGGTATTTAGATCTTTGGGACAAATTGATATTTTCAGCTCAAATTTTCTTGTAAGCATAAATGCTGCAAAAGGAATAATCAGATCACAAAAATAATACGAGAATTATTCAAGTTTAATTTAAAAAATCATTAATAACTAGATTGTGTCAACATTGCTTCAAGTTAATTTTTCAAACAGTAGTACATTAGTGCAAGGAATTAAAACGAAGATTCTGATCTGGGTTTAAAATGGTTTACAATCAACAAATTGCAAACATATATTTCAACAGATGGTACACTGTACTGGTCAGTACTTGTGCATATCTAGTGGTACCGTACCATACTGGTACCAAACCAGTAAGCTGTATAGGGGGCGTACGAAGTGTCAATATGCCAAACTGACCCCCATTCCAAGCATACCGATACTGTACCAAGATGTTACCAATATAAGACCAATACCAAGATGGCAAACCTTGTTTCAAGAAGAGAGATGAACAGTTTATTACTTTTAGAAGTGGATCAAATATGACTCTGATGCCTGATAAGTTGCCTTTTCTCTTAAGAAAAGAGCATGCAAGGATTGCAATGATACTAGGGGAAGTTTAACAACACATTACAGGTTACAAGTCTTAGATGGCCAATATGAAGTGCAAGAAAAAGAAAAGAAACCAAAAAAAAAGCCTACTGAAAAGATGGTGGAATTTAAAATGAGAAATGAGATGTAAATGTAAAGGGATCTAATAAGAGTTTAGTGTAGGGCTCAAACCTATTAGGCTGGATGCAAGCACTTTGTCCATCCACATAAATTCAAGTCACACTACAAAGTAACATATAGAACTATAGTAACTGTGTACAGTCTTTGCAAGGATTCATGTACCAATGGTACCAACGCATCTTGTTGGTACCATACCATTGAGATGAGAGAGAGAGAGAGAGAGAGAGTAAATTACCAATGAATGCATTAAGTCTAGATACTCTAAATTAGAAAAGTCACTTTTATCAGAATAAATTATCTCTAGTATGTATATTTATGTATTGCATATGTGATGCTTACATTTGTGTGCATACATGTGCTTATGTAGTACATATGAATGTATATGAATATATATGTATGTAAAGCTAACCTCTGCTTCTGCTTTAGCTCTTTCTTGACGCACTTTTTCCTCATGAAGAGCTTTCTCCTTCCTTTTAGCTTCTTCAAGAGCTGCATCATCTCTTATTCTCCGTTCTTCGATTTGGGATCTTTGCTCGTGATCCCTTTGGATGGCAGATAAGTGTTTATCAAGTACTTCTGCACTAGAGTGACGCAAGCAGATGCAATGTGACTGTTTCCATGTAAGAAAAGGTTGTACTACTAAGTACTACCTATGCAACAAGAAAATAATGGCAACCCTTAGTCTTTAAGCATCAATAATTCAAATAGAAAACTGGCATCATATGTACCAGCCACCTTACTGTAATGCTAGCTGCTCCTAAAATTAGTGACAGGAGGCATGTAATCTTTTTGCTAGACAGAGTATATATTTATCCAAAGCATTCAGAGTAAGCAATGTAAACACAAAATGCAACTTAGCCAAACAAAAATAACTCATAAATAAAATATATCAAACGTCTTAAGACCTTGATTCTGCTCCTAGCTGGACATATAACCAATCTATAAAAATAATGAGTGGGTCAGAAAGAATCCTATTCAATTGGATTCCTCCAAGTCTATTTCTTTTAGCCAAGATATGAAGAACATGGCATCAGTATCTGTTGAATTAGCTCAAACCTAATTGGCTTTTACAATGCAATGGCATGTAAGATGTAAATAAGCCTACTTTTTGATCTCATAATAAGAAAATCATTATCAATCTGATCGATCAAGTGAGAATTTCATGACTACATCACCCATTACAAGCATCATCTCATCGGCATTAACATCAATCAAACAAGCATTACTTGCAGAACCTTTATATATTGTTAAGCATCATTGGAAATGAGAAAAATTATAAGCAGCACCCAACTAAATTTGGTTGTATGAAAAAGTTAATAAGGTGACACTGAAGTGCTAGAAAACCAACAAGTTGACAATTCAACCTGACAATACATATAGCAATTGAATCTTACATGTCTAAAACAACTTCTCCTCAAATAAATAGAAAAATGTTTAATGGTTATGGTTATATTTGTGGCCATATGCAGAACAACTTCCATATATAAAACTCAGTCTGAAATTTCATGTCCTATTCTTCCTCTCATAAATGGAATGCTCCTCTAATCATCACAGTTTATATTTACATTGTACTAGTGCATTTTTCTTTTTTTCTGGTTTTTAACACATTATTCAGTTTTCAAGTTTTCATGCCATTATGGATCATATATTGTTTATATCAGAGTCTGCCGAAATGAGCTGAACCACCCGATTCAGGCAATACCAAGCCAACCCGATGCGAAACCAGGTCGGTTCGGTATTTCAATTCAGTTTCGGCCCCTACCGGCCGGAACGCCCATTGGACCGGCCAAAACTAGCCAGTTTGATGCCGACTCGATGCGAGCCATCCGGTTCCCACCGAGTCAACTCGATTTCGAGCCGGACTGGCTGTGGCATTATTGCCACAGTGCCACTATGGTAGCCAAGCATCAGGTGGTGGTGGGAAGGCCCGAGAAGGCCTTCCCAACGGAATTTGAAAACGGCTCTGCCACTTCTCCTTTCCAAAAAATCCACAAACAATACCAATTCAACCTATCAGAAGAAAGATCCAAGGCTAAATAGCGTATGCTTCCTCTTTCCTATCTTCTTTCCTCCTTTTTTGGGGGGAGCTTGAAAAAATAGCTCCAAAATTGCAAAATAAAAAAAATCATGCCAAAATTTTTGATTTGGGCTTATTTTTTTATATATTGTAGATCTATGGACAACGTACACGCTAACATAAAAACTCTTAATTTTTCGAATTATATATAATTTTTAAAAATTAAAAATATATTTTTGAATTAAAAAATAATTTTTAAAAAATAAATAAAGATAAAAGTAAACTGTAAAATTAGAAACTTATTTGAGAGCATGCAAGCTACTCTCTATAAAAATTTGGTGTCCATTCATTCAAATTTTGATGCAATCATGCGCACGGTAGACTATACTTAAATTTGAAAAAAAATTAAAAAATAAGTAGCCTTTGATGCATGCCCGAGGGCCTAGAAAAATATATATAGCATCCAGTATTGAGTTCTACATGGATCTAAGCTAAAATTAAATTTTTAAAATATTAATATTTAAAAATTATTTTTAAATTCAACAAATAATTAAAAATATATAATTAATACCAAAAATTACGAAAAATTAGTAGTACGTATTAAATAATTCAGAAGTAATTTCTGAGGTAGAAATTATATTTTTCTGAATTTACAATATATAAGTATTTTTAAAATTTAAAACTGTAAAAAATATATAATTAATACCAAAAATTACGAAAAATTAGTAGTACGTATTACATAATTCAGAAGTAATTTCTGAAATAAAAATCATATTTTTCGGAATTTACAATATATAAATATTTTTTAAATTAAAAATATAAAAAATATATAAATAAATAAATAAATATGAAAAAATAGGGTTATGTATTAGATAAATCAAATGTATTTTCTGAAGTAAAAAAAAGTTATCGTCGTACTTGATAAACTGGCGTATTTGATAAATCCGCAGGAATGGAGCTATCAAGGAAAAAGGATACAGAGTGTGATATTGGCTGGGAATATGAGCAAATTCTCTCGGACCGGCATCATTGGCAGTGCAACACGAAGTTTAAGGAAGGAGGGGTAATTAGGCTGAAGCAGCACTTAGCTGATGGTTACTCCGACGTATCTATGTGCTGCAAATGCCTACAAGAGTTTTGGTAGCTGATAAAGAAGCACTTCATTGATTTCAAAGCAGCGAAGGAAAAGATTGCCAAGAAGAAGGCGAAGGTGGACCGCCGAGCAGTAGAGCCACCTTTTATCATCTTAGGAAGTCAAAGGAGGCGTCCACTCTAGATGACGAGAAGGCACAAATTCAGGCTGCCATGCAGGCGAGCCTGGATGATCAGTGGCAGCAAGATGAGGTGGCCGGGCATAGAGCTCGATATGAACCCTCGTACTACGAGTCGGGCTCTAGTTCTGCAAGCAGTAGAGCAACTCCAGAGTTCAGGAGGATCTCCTCAGTCAAGGAGGCCGTCAGCAGAGGCGGTGATCGAATTACATCTATGCTGAGGGCTTTTGGAAGTAAAAGAAGTCATCCAAAAAAAGTCCACCAGGAGCGGTAATCCATAATTTAGATCTATATGTCTTCTCCAGTAGAGACTCGAAGCAGCAGAATGTTGATTCAATGCTGAAGAAGAATAAGAAGAAGGATATCTGGCGGGCTATTGGATCCTAATTCTATTTTAGCCGCATCCCAGCGAATGTGGCAGACAATACGTACTACAGATCTGTCATTTCTACCATACAGGCTATCGATCCCGATGTAGATCCTCCAAGCCCGAAGAACATCTACGGTGAGCTTCTTGGAGTATCGGCAACTATCGTAAGTAAGAAAAGTATAAATCCAGGTATGTTACACATCAAAAAGACATTTACCTAGCATTAGATGGTTACTAATATGGTATTATCTTATATGTAATTTTTTTCAATATTTTTGCCACTGAATTGTGAATTTATTTTGAGCTGTCCATCAAAAATCTTAAGCGACTAGCCATCCGGATCCTCTCCCAAACGGTCTCCTCGAGTGGCTGTGAGCGCAACTGGTCTACCTTCGCCCTCATCCACAGCAAGCAAAAGAACCGTTTGACGGAGGAACCGTTTGACACAGAAGCGCTTCAACAATCTTATATATGTTCACTACAATCTGAGGTTGAGGATGAAGTGCATTCAGAAGTAAGTGGAGCTCAAGTATACAGATCTGATTCATAGTGTTTTTGTTAATGATGAGAATGATCCTATGATCGGATGGCTTGTAAACCAGCAACAGGAACCAAAGCTTAACGAGCAAGGATCGTCTCCACGACCAACCAGCTTCATAGCCAGCAAGGCTAGTCGATGCAGGGCAATGGGCAGAGTGCAATATTCCACACATTCCTATAGCTGATCAACCACAGCCATAGGACAGCTAGTCACCACATGCCTCCTTGTTCGAGACATCCTTTTAGAAATATGATCGAGAGATGCTTAGACAAGGCCACTATGTTATCCGGTCGACTCGGTCAGGAGGGCGACATAGCCAGGCAGAGAGGGGTACGAAGGGTAAGAAGGCAGCTGCCGAGCACACCAAAAAAAAAAAGAAAAAGCACCTGCAACTCCAATGGAGAGTGTCGAGAAGGAGTCAATGCACTCAGATTCAGAGACCTGTAGCAGCAGTGATGACAGTTCTAGTAGCCATGAATCTGCTTGTCATAGAGAGAGTAGAGAATAAGAGACCACTATTTATGAGACACAGTCGCAAGGTGGTCTTCGATTTACCGGTGAGTCTCAGTTTACGCATGCTACATAGGATAGATACAACGGTGCACGATTTGGTAGAGCCCGCGAGCATACGATTGCATATAGAAGATGGACTTCTCGAGGTCATGCAGGAGGATACGATGCAGTTGCAGATGACTTCACACAGAGTAGAATCCATAGATGTATCAGATTCCGAGTCGTATACCGGATCCTATTATCCGCAACCACAGACAGCCTATGACTCATACAAATATGGATATGGATATGGTGCATCTGAGACATCATCCGATGGCTACTATCCTACACATCCGGGAGCATCTCACAGGTTGGATTTTGCTATCGGTATGCTCGGATAGGCCCTTCTACGGCCGTATTATCAGTCAGAGGACATTTTTTAGAGCCAGAACTTCAGCGAGAGATCCAGAGTGCTTATAATCCGGCGTGCGTTTCTTATAGTATGAACGTACAAGATTACAGCATCGCTTGGTTGGAGGGGTGGGTTGATGTGCCTCCTGACTATGTTGATGATCCGGATATCTACGAGTGGCAATAGATATCAGTATGTATGTTGTACTTTAAATGTATGTAAGTAATTGTATTATTTTATAATTTTTACATCACTACTTGATTTGAAGATATTTTATATTGTTTCTTGTAGCATGCAATATCTCACTAATCATTTTATGATTTGTATTATTTTAAAATAATAAAATGCATCATTTAGGTTATATCGAAATCATAGAAACATCAAAAAAAATCAAGAAAACACAAAAAAAACATCAAATTAGACTTAAAATCATTAAAAAATTTAAAAAAGGGTGATTACCAATTAAATATTCTTAAAAAGTAAAAAAAGGGGCATGCCGTTACGGAACCGACACGCCCTACACATTCCGACTCGGTATCGAACCGTACCGACCGGTATGGATCTCAGGACCGGTTCGGCGGTTCTTGGTTTATATACATCATATGTGTTACAAAGACACTTCTTAAGACGTTAATAAAGAATCCATGGCCAACCTAGTTCACATACTTGTAAAACTTACTGGCAAGGTAATGAGTGAGAAATTACAAAATATTTCATCTTGCATGCTTGCTAGGTTTGAAACAAGTGCATATAAGAAAAAGCAAATGTACATGTTGGCACTAGATTATGCCGAAACGGATAAATAATGTCCTGACAGATAACCAAAAGATATAACAAATGAAGGAAAATTTTAGTATGATACAAGAAGAAAATCAACTTTAAGTCATTAAAATTTGTTTAGCAGCTCATAGGATGCATCAAAAGCTTCCATCCAAAACCACCATTAACAAGAAATGAAGACAGTTTCCGAACAATGTAATATCATGTTATTTGGTTATGAGCAGGCAAACACCTCCTATAGCAATAACCATACACTAAGGCTTTGTAAGAAGGCCTTGTGTAATATTAACATTATGAAAACCATAACTGAAGCAGAAAAAAAAACATACATCTTTCGTTGATATTGCTTGTCTAATCTTTTATCCATCTCCCGCCTTGTTTCTGTATATTTCTCAACCTGAGCCATGGCAGAAACTGATCTCTCAATTTCAGTCTTCTGATATGCTTCCAGTTCAGCTAACTTACTCCTAACTTCTGCCTGGAAATTGAAGCATTTCGTTATGAAATGGTAACTTTCAACAAGAGAACAATCAGGTATATCCATCCATTCAGGTTATAGTTCTTAGATATCACAAAAAAGAACTATATATATTGCACATATATGTAGCATGCTGAAGTGAAAAGCATATTCATAAAAGTAAAAGACCAAATGGGGATTGGTTAAGCAAAAATTAATCCTATTTTATGGGTACTTGATATTTCTATTTTAAGACGACCTTTCATTCAACCAATTCAGATATAAACCTGGTCGGCCCTAGAAATTCACTAAACATCAACAAGGATGTCCATTCTTCCCAGTGAAGTGTAGCGGTTCACTCAAAAACAGAAATGTTGCATGGAGGATGGAGCCAACTTTGGTTAGGGAGCATGGAGATGGCGCATACACATCCTTAAGGTGAGGAAGCATCTAGAAAGAATTTTGATCGAATACTATATGTTTCCTTTTTTGGCTACTCATTTTTTAAATCAAACAAGAAAAAGAACTCAAAAATTGATAAAACAACAAAAAAAGTTTAAAAAAAAAAATTCTTTTTAAATAAAAGATAATGGATCAAGGTTTGCCATACCTAGAGCTGATCAAAACCGGGCTCGGGCCGGGCTCTACAGCAGAAATTAGGCCCGATGGCTATGCCCAGACCCGGCCCGGCCCGACTGTCGGGCTTAAATTTTTGTCCAGGCCCGACCCAACCTTATAAATCTGGTCCCAGGCCCGACCCAACAGGCCCGACCCGACACCCGACCCGACAGGCCCGACCCGACAGGCCCAATTTTTTTTTTTTTGTTTGGAATCTAGAAATGGGCAAAAATGGCCCAACAGCTTAATGAGCTCTCTAAAACTAGATGTATTTTTCTATCTTTATTTTATTTCTCCAATGATTAATTGGTTAATGTTAAGGATATAACTAGCCTATTTCAAATAGATAGTGAATAGATAGTGTTGGTGGTGGTTTTAAACTTTGAAATTTGGATATATCTACAAACATTAAAAAAAAAAATTTGCATTTTCAAGCCAATAGAAAGAAAATAAAATATATGAAACACTATTGTCCAGCTGAAAATTACAACCCAACAATAAAAACTACAAACTTAGACAATTACATATTTAAACAAAATACAAATTACATTGTCCCATTAACATTATAACAAACATGCATCTTTGTGCATTCAAAAGTAAATGTAATCATAATTCTTGAAGCCACTTTCATAATAGAAAACTGTAGAAGAACATCCTTGCATCTTCTAACTTTCAAAACCTACAAACACAAAATTGAAATATTAGCTATTGTTAATGATTGAACATGAATAATTAAAAAAAATAAAGTTCCATCCAACTGGAAAAAAAAAAAGGATCAGAAGTCCATCTCAGGGAGAAGAAACCGAGAGGAGAAAATTAAAAGAATCTCCACCCTCCAAGAAATCCATCTCCAATCCCCCGATCTTTCTTCCTGATGGCCCAGCTGGAACTGGAGCAATGTGAGGGAAGGAAAACCAAGACCAAAACCAAAAAAGAGAAGGAGCTGGAGCTAGAACTCGTAGCCACCTCCCCCCCCATCTCTCTCTCTCTCTCTCTCTCTCTCTCTTTCTTCCATCCTGGAACTCGTAGCCGGGATCGAGCTCGAAGAGGAGGACTGCCGGCTCGCACCCGGCCGTCACGGCGGCGATGGTCTCGCGGAGGCGGTCCACGCAGTCGACGAAGTCGAGAAGACGGGGTAAGGAGGAGGTCCTGGATGAGAGGCGGAGGAGGCGGCGCTGGAGGGACTCCACGAGAGCGAAGCTGCGGAGGAGGAAGAGGGCCGGGGGGACGGCGCGGTTGATGCAGGCGTGGAGGGCCTTGGTGGCCATGGCCTGCGACTGTAGCGGTGCCACCGCCTCGGTGACCGCGTCCAGTAGGGCTGTTAACGAGCCGAGCCGAGCCCGAGCCTGGGAGAGCTCGGCTCGGCTCGTTTCACAGAAGCTCGGGCTCGGGCTCGGGCTCGAGCTCGGTAACGAGCTCTATATTGGGCTCGAGCTCGGGCTCGCTTGGCAAAGCAAAGGCTCGGGCTTGAGCTCGTAAAGCTCGTTTCAATTACAAGCTCCAGAACGAGCTCGAGCTCGGGCTCGGGCTTGATAACAGGCTATTTTTCTCTATGTGGTCAGATTTTTTATGAATTATAGTGCTGAAATAAAATTTTTCAGTGGGAGACTAGAGCTCGTTTGGGCTCGTGAGCTGCTCGGGCTCGGGTGTAAACGAGCCTCATATTGGGCTCGGGCTCGGGCTCGTTTGACTAACAAGCCAAGCCCGAGCCGGGCTTTTACCGAGCCGAGCCCGAGCAGCTCGGCTCATTAACAGCCCTAGCGTCCAGGGAGTCGAGGCCGAGGGAGAGGCGGGCGTCCACGGCGGCGAGGCCTTTGTCCATGCGGGCGGAGGCACGGAGAATGGAGACGATGTTGGAGCGGGAGGCGCGGAGCGCGGCGATCACCGCCTCGTCGTTGTCGTCGACCGCCATCGTCGCTCGCTGCTCCTCCTGGTGCGGCGGCTCTCAGCGAGGGAGGGGGGATGCGGCGGCTCTCAGCGAGGGGGGGTTTAGGACTTTAGTCTTTAGTCTTTAGGGTTTCTCAAAAAAATTTTAATATATTATATCAATGTTTTATGGTCGGGCCGGGCCGAACCGGGCCATTTTTAAAAGTTTCCAGGCCCGGCCCGATTTTTTTGGTCGGGCTGCTTTTCCTGCCCAGGCCCGACCAATGGGCGCTTTTTCAATGCCCAAGTCCGAAAATTTTCGGGCCGGGCTGGGCGGGCTGGGCGGGCCAGAAGGCCCGTGATCACCTCTAGCCATACCGATGATCGTACCATAACTGTACCAAATCAAGACTCAGTCCAGGGAACGTACTAAGTCTTGGTATGCCATGTATGCCAGACCAACTCCTCATACCGGGCATACCAACACTATTTCAACATGGTACCAGTATGGCATCCATTACCAAGATGGCGAACCTTAAATGGACCGATGAGAAGGTTCAAACTTTGAAGCATCAAGAAGTGGTGTAGGAGTGGAAGTGAGATATTCGGGTGGATGGGACTGCATAGGTTGAAGATTCTTGGCACCAAGGCATGAAATAAAATAATATGGTCAAGCTGAACAATCCCACAATATCAAGTCTAACAATAAAAGAACATGATCTAAGGATTAGGGTCTTGTATCATGCATTTCTCATGAATGACCTAGGAAGATTGCTGGCATCTTCACAGAAAAAGGCATCCCCCAAATTCTTGCTTGTTGGAGATGTCCATCATATGTTACAACCACCGACAGGCAATATACATGTAGATATGAGACCAAGATATGCAATAATCTCCTTTGAGGATTGAGTTTTTCTTACTATGGATTAATAATTTCAATTATGTTGACCCAATATAGTTGCAATACAAAATGGATAACTGAGTATAGTAACCGGCCTATGCGGCAGGAGAACAGATTACAGAAAAGTCGGTCTATTTCTCTTAGATGCATTCTCAAAGACAATGACTTTAAGTTAAATCTAGCTAATATTATGGTCGATAAAACTATCAAATGTTATGCTCAATAAGAAATAAAGCAGCATCCCTAGTGTAATTGCTAATGTTATGATCAAAAAATATATGTAAATTTCATCATACTAATAAATACTATGGTTATAACTACTTAAGATTATACAACAATGAAATTTTTGATTTTAACTACTAGAGTTTTACTTAATTTTCTGTAGGTGATTTTAAATGTTTACAACTTCCTAGAAATACTTACTATTTAAGTAAGTACATTCTTATTAATGGGGCATGTTATAAATGGACCCACTTCTTACTCTCTTAAACTAAATTATTTTTTTTTACTTAAATAACAAATTAGTTTAAAGCTTCAAAGCCCTCAAAGAAAGAAAATCAATGAATATGCCCCCCATCTAAGACAGTAACAGTCCCAAGGTGGACAGTGTAACCACCAAGGTGCTAAACGAGGTGCTTGGGAAGCCGTCTTGCCTTAAGGCCTAGAAAGTGGCAGATGCCTAGGCAGTTGGGTTGTCCAAGCACCTATTGAAGACTGCCTAGGCACCTCTGACAACCATGTGAAAGTGAAAATTAGTTAAAGGAAATCTTGTAATATTAATTGATGTAAAGACAATTAAGATATGCAGGAATTAATAGAAGTGTTAAAATTTATGGCAAAAAAAACACGTTTGAGATAAAAATTATTTTCTTGTGCATTATCAAGACTTGTCTTTCTGCAGAATATATCACAATAAAATAAAACTAAAGTCATGATACACACCTTTACTTTTAGCTGGTGCTCACGTTCAAGTTCAAACAAAATGCCTTCCTCCATGCTTCTTTTGTACAACAAATGGGATTCAGTTGCTTGAGTATGCATTTCATCATCAGACTCATCAGACTCACTGAAATGGCAAAATCATTGTATATTTTAAATGGAAGATAAAACCTATATGCAAGATGCATACAAAGTAAAAAGATGCAACACATCGAAAGATATGATCAAAGGCTTTTTATTTTCTAGATATAATTTCATGGTATATGTTCCAAGATACAGTAGGAAAAAGCAAGTAAAATGTATGAAGAAAATTCGAACATCATTACAGATATACACAATTTGCATCATAAATTTGACTATATCATAGGCATAAACTCCACCAATGGCAAATAATGAGTATTAGAACATAAAATTGTAGAAGTTGTAAAAGATAACTCAAGGGTTGGCTACCATGGTCTACTCTTTTATGCATCAGAAGTTAATATTTTCATGCTCTCAAGCTGCCCTTGGCTATGTTGGTTAACTCTACAAGTGCAATTGCAATTTTGCTAGCACTGATTGTATAACACACTAATTGTATAACCTGTAATATGCCAACATGTTATCACAGGTGAGGCCCCCAAACGCATAAGTTCAACTAAATTTTTTCATATATACAAATCCTTTACAATAATCAAGTCTGCCAGGTATCACCATGGTTTATCATGTGTCACCTGTAATCTTTTATAAATTTTTAGATTTCTGAGAAGCTAAATCTTAATATCCCTGTCATATTTCTAGAAAATGCTTGGTAGCATATAAGATGTAATTCTCAAACCATTCTCCACCATCATATCTGCAAATGAAATTCACTCAGATCCTAGAGCTAGTATTCCAAATAAATCATATGCCAAAGATGATCATTATAATGTTTGAAACATCTCCTTCCAAATTAATAGAAGAAAAGAAGCAGCCTATACCACAAGACTGCAAGAGAGCTTGATAGGTCAACTTACACTTCAGGATAAATTCAGCAAACAACAGAAGAATACAATGTGGCCCAAACTAAATGTTAATTCATGGATATAAGACAAGAAACTGACAGATAACGATATGAATATCCTCAGACCCGGTGACCTTGGAGATGAAAATACAAGACTCTAGACTTCTGATAGGGAATGTTATAGTCATTATCAGACCAAAACTGAAATTATTATAGAAATGAATGGCTTACACAACCCTAATATATGACGAAAAAATGGATAGATGGTCAACAACATTCAACAGTTAAAGTGGCAGAAAGAACAGACTATAATGCCAGAATAAAAGAGGGGAGGAACAAGTCTCAGTGTCTCACAGTCAGACACAAAATGAACATTGTCAAAGTGAGTGAACTGTAGGTTTCTTAACTGTGAGGATATGTAAAGAACTTTTCATAAGGATCCTCCCGAAGGACTAGTGATATTTTAACAGGATTTGTCAGCTATGTCAAGTTATCATGGAGACCAATATTTTCAGTGATCAATGAAGTGGCAGCTAAAGGAGATTTGATGGCAACCAATTAGATATTACAGGTTGAGTGTTTGACTAGTGATAATATGACTAGTCAAGCTTTAGATAATGTGAAATAGAGACACAGGAAAGATGGAACAGAAATTTTTTTGTTTATAAACTCTTAACCCAGACCATCCACATCAAAGCTGAAAAGCAAACAACACTCCTATACAAGAGATCATAGCTTACAGGCTATCAACAACAGATGGAAAAATGTCATCTTCACAGTAGAGGTACTAAAGTAACTATATAGACTTGGATCAAGAGGTTATGATCTGGAACAGAAGACTTGATATTCACCAAGTTGAGGACACCAGATAACTGAGATGATTAACAATATTTACCACACCAAGTGTACAAGCCATGGGAAGAGCACTGTAGCTAGTCAAGATGGTGAGATAACTAATTGTGAACTAAAAGAAATTCATCATGGATCAAGGTTTAAAAAAAACCGTCCGTAACAGCCCCGTATCAGCTGACTATTGGTACTATCAGGGCTGGGATGCCCTGATTTGGCTAAATTGAGCCTGAAGTACCTAGATTTCACTAGATCAGCGTGAATCTGGCCCGCATAGAAGGAAAACTGCTCGGTACCACCTGGTATCAAACACAGCTTGTTAAAGGGACCTCTTTTTGTAAAACGACTCGGGAGAGGGAGTATAAAGGCAAGAACAATGAGGCGTTGCGTATTTAGAGCTCCAATCACTGAATTTGGCGCCAGAAGCAAGCTTCTAGCTAGGTAATGGTCTCTCTTGCACTCTTTTTCCGAAAAAAAATTGAACCTAAATCAAGGGGAAAAATAAGAAACTAGGTAGGGATCATGCATTCGAATCTCAAGGTAAGGGCATGTACTGATGGCTGGCTGGTGGAATACATATATTGTGTACCATACCAACAAAGAATATCAACTACTACACCTTTGAATGGCCTATTTCAGTTTCCTTTTTTTTTTTTGTCTTTTCTCCTATGTTTTATTGCTTTAATGGTATGCTTTTGCATAAATATGGTAAGCTTATTGATCTAAATGCTCTTTCTATCTTATTTGATGTGCACTTAAGTTTTTCAATTGTTAGTTGAATATATAATTTCACATAACTCAAAGTTAAAACAAAATTAAAAAACTAGAGTTCTACATTAAACAATTGAATAATTAGGTTACTGGAGATTGGTGACTTAATGAATGATACTAAAAATTGTAGTGTGTCCAAGATGAGATAAATTGCTACTAATTTGACCAATGAACAAAGAAATAATAAAATAAACAACAATGGCAATATTTTGACATTTAAGATAGCCCGTCTCTTGATGCAACATCGGGAATTGAGGTGGTCATGTTACAACTGGAGTGTCACGTATTGGTGGTTCCATTCATACCAATATGACACTCCAAAAGTACTAGGGCAACCTCTATTGGGTAAACAATGCAAACCATGTATCCAACGAGCCCATCTATGAGTCCTTCAAGCACTAAAAGTGCCACAGAGGCGAGGGACTCCATTACAATGCCAAACATGATCATTGCCATAGTTAATATATTATTTCTCTGTTTATTGGTCAAATTAATCCTTCCAGTAGATTATTTAATTTTGGATGCATCCAATATTATCTAAGTTATCTCATAATGATCTAGTCCAGTTGATGGTATATTTCTAGTTGCATCAACTAAACAGCCAATATCTTCCAATGTAGGTAGAATATAGCTTCCCACATGCATCAAAGCATTAGGTTAATTCGACGGACCATTGTTTGAGAGCTTCCCCGATATTCCCACATCTTTACAGAAATACAGACTTCCTTCAAACAAAATAAACTTGAAGGAAAAAGAAAAAGCACCTATGAAAGCCAGAAGTCCCTTTCTCCAGACAAAAATAATCAATAAAAATCCTAACTAACAGCCAGCTTTGTTTCTCAACAAGCATTCATGCCATTTCTTGAATTTTATACCCCAAAAAAGAAGTACACTGACCTGGTTGGACATTAATCTCCTCCAACTCTTTCCATATTCACCAGTCTTACACCTAGCAGCTCATCCAAACCAGCACATAACAGCCCATGTCTCTCTACTCACCTATGTCACCCACTCTTCTATTTAGCCTAGAATATGCACACCTGACACTTAAACAAGAACATGAGTATGACACTCCATGAAAAGAAATTCTTAGATATTAAAAGGATCTGATGCTTAGACACATACCTGAACCCAACATACAAGAATATGAGTCCATGTAGCATAGCAACTTATATAGCTGACATGGAATCAACACAATTCACTGTGCCTGTGGTGTTAAAAAATAGTCAGGTCTCCCAAAAACAAGATAGATTTGTTAACAGAGACCTATCCCAGTGAAGGGCAAGAACTGCAATCTATATTTCAGTAGTGATCTGCCTCAGTCTAGACAACCTCTCTTTTTCCATTTATCAGCCCTTCCTTCTGACAGTATCAATGACATTCTAATTAGGAAGCTGAACCTGGTAAATACCAGTTCTCAGCTCCTTTTCCTACTCACTTTATCGTGGCCATTTCTCGATTCTTTTCCTCCCACTGTCCCTTATTCTTCCAGTCATCAGCCCAATTTTAAATTTTGGAATGGAGATTTTTAACAAATATCAACTGATGCAGTCAATATTATCATCAGTTTTAAGAACTAGATAGTTGAATAACCGAATCATATGACAGAAAAGACGCACACCTCAAATAAATATCATTGCAAGAAAATCGCTTTCCTGTCACCACACTTCGATCATCATCGCTTTCACTTCCTGCTATATCATCATCAGAAACGCACATAACAAAGGGCTTGTTACCACTCCCCCCTGTCTCCTTTCTTTCAGAATATTCCCTGGAGAAAGAAAAAAAAGGTCAGATTACAAGACACATGAATCCTGATATGCCTAAAAAGCTAAGACAAATGAGGAGGGGTAATGACTACCAGTCTGCTTGTTTTAGAGGCACAGGAGGACCAAGCTGCCGCTCTAACGAGTTCAGCTCTGTGAGCAGATCGTCAAGCGTCCAGCGCGGCTCGGGATCGGCGGAATGTACCACCGCCGAGCTCTTAGGGCATGGAAGATCTAATTTAACGAAACCCCTGCAAGAAAGAGAAGAAAAATATAGGATTATTCAAGAAAAACTCCAAGATAAGAAAAATAATAATTAGAATTTTGCTTACGGAACACCAGTTACCAGGTTTTGATCCAACTTACATATTCAAACAAAATTAATCTCTGTAAATAGAACAGATGCCGAGAAGGAGGGAGGTCAAGAGGGGCAGAGGAGGACGAGGAGTCGGTGGTGGAGAGCTTGACGAACTCGACGGAGATCGGAGGAGTTGTAGGAGGCGGACTGGGAGAAGAAGGATCGAGCGGCGGTGACGCAGGACAAAGGGAGAAGAAGGAGAGGGAAGAAGAGGAAAAAGAAGAGGAGAAAAGAGTAAGAGGGAAGGCCAACTCGATACCATCAAATCTCGGTAACACAGGTCCCGTAAATATTTATAAGTTCAAAATTTTAATAAAAATTCGTATAAAAATAATATTATAATTCTCACAAAATTTTAATAACTATAAATATTAAATTAATTTCTTGACTTTTAAATAAAAATAAAGTTAGTCCAAATAAAATATTTTTTAAAAAAATTATATTTGCATTAAACAATAGTGCACTTAGATTTCTTATAAAATAATCCTCCACCATACTCCCTCATTCGGAAAAAAACTCAATTTCAATAATTTGACTGCAAATACCATTCAAAAAAGCTCTGGATTTAAAACATAAAACTCATCCCCTACAATCCAAGGGCAACCTTTTTATTTGACAAGATAACGATAAAATTTATCATCAGAAGAAGTAACAATCTCGTTATCCAAAAAAGTTTCTATTTTATCTCGTTGCGAAAGAAGATGCAACACCTTAAAAATTGAAGTACCTATAGGATCACTAGATAGCAAAGTAGGAGGCTTAAAGATACCTCGATAAGAGAATAAATCCTCCACATTGAAGATAGGAATAATATTCATTCGATCAAGTAAATCAAGTATATATGCTTTAGATTCAAATTTTCAAATAACAGGGAATGGATCCATGGCTCGAGCATCTAATTTTTTGAAAGAATTTTTAGGCAATCGTTCTGGACGAAAGCGAATCATGATATTATCCTCTATGTTAAACTCCTTAGCCCTATAATGCACATCGATAGCAAGTTTGTAATTTGCATTATTTATTACAATTTTGCGCCTAATTTCTATATACAAATCATACATGTGTGGGGCAAAATTTTCAACAGTTTTAGAAATATAGCTATCGAGTGCCAAAGAAACGAGATCAACATGAATACGGGTTTGATATCCATAAGCACGTTCAAATGGGCTCTTAACCATAGATCTATGAACAAAGTTATTATAAGCAAATGTAGCAGCAGGTAATACATATCTAATGATATCATAATGGTGGTCAACTATCTCTGAATTATACTCAAACTCTTTTTCATTACCAGAATATTCTACGGGATCAACTACTTGGTCCTCAACCTCTTGCATATCATCAAACTCTTGCTTCAAGGATAAAGCATGTTGAGGACAACGTGCAGCTATGTAACCCTTATTATGACAATGATGACACTGTATCGAAAAACTGCTAGAACAAGGATCACTGACGAAACCACTAGAATGAATAACGAACTAAAGTTTCCTACTCCTAACAGTACTATCCCAAAAAGCTATCTAGAAAACAACCCTAGATTGGATAGTAAAACTCGATTGGGAAACAAGTCTAGATTAATGAGAGTCACTCACCTGACAAGAGAACCTACGCTGAGGAGTCTTAAGATACATTTCTATAGTAATGGTCTTTTGATATGCCGCCTCTAAGGAATCAGATGCATATAATTCTACTTCCCTTTTAATATGTTCCCTAAGCTCATTAATAAATCTTCTAATTTTATGGAATGGGTCTTCCTGTATCCTGGTGCTAAGCATAAGCTCATCAAATCTCTCCATGTATTTGGACATAGTTGAGGGTGTTCTATGATTCAAAAGTTGATCAAATAATTGATTCATATAATAGCAAGGTAGGTACTTCTTCATTAACTTATGTCTCATAAGTGCCCGGTAGGTGATAAATAGTTCATCTAGACATTAAAGATTTTGCTGGACATCCTGCCAATATTTTTTAGCAGCTCTTACTAACTTCATCTTAGTAAAATGAACTCTTTCTCTATCACACATATCATACCAATTAAATTAATCCTCAAGCTCATCCAACCAATCTAAGAAGGTATCAGGGTGTAATTTACCATCATAAGATCACACATCTACCTTAGCCAACCTAGTAATGCCACTAATGTCCTCCTAATCATGTCTACGAGATGGAGGAAATTGCATATTGATCTTATCATGATATCTATCATGTTGATCAATTGGCATATGATGGATTTCACCTAGACAATCATAAACTAGTTACCTATGGTCCTGTCTACATTGATGCCTAGGAATCTAATGCTCTTCTATAAACTCATCCTTCTCCTGAACATTGTCAAGAGCCCTAGATTCCATATTATAATAAGGATCTCTAGGTAAAACTCTGGCATATCTAAGAGCATAACGCATCCAATTAGTAGCTACAACTAACATAGGAGTAAGAAGAATATCCTGGACCCATCTGAATGAGGAGATCCATCAAGTTGCTTAGCAGACTCGTCTACCCCTAAACCTCTTAGGGCAAACTACCTGCTAACTTAATTACTCATATTGTTCACTCATTTGTTCAATTTTCTGGTCTATGAAGTTTATAAAGATTGAGGGTCAACAGAATTTATGGTAGTTTGGTCCATAGTAGATCAGTGGCCACTCTGTTTGTTTCTGGTCATAGTGTGATGCACTTAGGTGCAGGATAATAAAATTATATAGAGAGAGACTAAAAATTATAATAATAAACTAAGATGCTTAAACTATTATGATGTACACACGTAAAACTAATAAGTTTAATATAGATGATATGCCAAAGTTTAAAAACTAAGAAAGGTGCAAATAAGGGTTAGGCGCAAGAATATTTTTTTCTTTTTTTATAGCTAGAAGAAAGGGATAAAGTTAAACTTGGACTAAGCAATTTACTAGTTATCTAACCAAATAAATATCAATGAAGCTTTCAAAGGGAAGATGTTACCTCACTAAGAGCACTTTAAACTACTACTTCATCTTCTAGCCAAAGAAAACTCACTATAGAGGCTAAAACAATAGAAACAGATGTTATGTAGGAATTAGCTAGGACAGGTTCTTGTGCTAATATGGTGTTGATGTGGCAAAGCCGCTAATGTGGTGCTGACACGGCCGATGATGTTGTCGGGCTGCATGACTATAATGACAGGTCAAAGGTTGCTGACTTTATGATGTACCGACTAGTTGCTAAGTTGGGTCGGGTCAAATAAGGTTTAAATCCGAATTCGTGGGTTGAATCAAGCCAATAGGTCGGATCTTGATTCAAATCTGGATCAACTAAAGCTTCTTCTTAGTCAAACTTGTGGATCAAATTTGACTTTGAACCTAGATCTGCTTCGACTTTAAAGCAAAATATCTAAGGTGTCGTGGTGTAGTTGGAGGAAGTAGGGAGGTGGGTTTGAGCATCCGATCGAGCAGCAAAAGAGCGGAGTCTGATGAGCGAGCTGAAGACAAGAACTCTATTGTCGGAGTGGAGAGTCGAACTCGAGGAACGAGGGTGGCCAGAAGCCAGAGATGCTAAATATTGGTGTGCCGGATGGGTGCGATAGTTGCAGATGGATGAACAGGGATTTGGGCGATTTCTTTTCCATTTTTTTTTCACCTTTGGCGATGGTGCGGTGGACAAGTTGAATCTTGAGGGGGTGGTTCAAAGGATTACTAGGGCTGCAGTGATGGAGCGGCAATGATATGGTAGTGGTGGTGGATCAACCTAGATCCGATACCAACTAACACAGGACAGAGGGAGAAGAAGAAGAGGGAAGAAGAGGAGAAAGAAGATGAGGGAAAAATAGTGAGAAAGAAGGAGAAGAAGAATCCATGGGAAGGGCAACTCGATATTATCCTAATAAGAGTTTGTATTGACGTAAAACACTGAAGTCCTTACAAAAGTCTAGTCCTAATAAAAATAAAATTCTCTAATTTTTAAATAAAATAAAATAAGCCTAAATAAAATAAAATTTTTCTAATTCTTATGTTTGCGCCTAATAGTAGTGCGCCTAGATTTCTTATAAAATGGTCTTCCATCAGCAAGTAGCAAGGAAGAGAAGAGGCGGCAAGATGGATGGAGAGAGAAGAGGGAGGCGGTAGAGGAGAGGGCAGAGATGAGACAACCCTCTATGCGATTAGATGAGAGAGATTTGGTCGGATTGTTGGATCGAGTGGGGCTAGATCCGGTCAAGATTATCCATATCAGGTCTTTCCTATATCGCATTGAGCCAATATTTTGTTGTAAATGCCTCTTGATGAGTTACTACAAGAAAAATAGCATGATTCATAATCCTCAGGTCTCTTAGTATAAGTAAAGTTTTTTTTTCCTTTTTTGTTTGTACAATAAGGAAGGCATTTACAACAAGAAGCCATAAGCATCAGCAACCAAGAGGAGATTCATCTTTGCTTGAAGTTAATCACCCTTCTTCCAGGTTGAATAAGCTTCCAATGCCAACGATGTCAGCTAATCGGCTATCTGGTTACCTTCTGTATAAATGTGACAAACTTGAAAAGCTCAAAAAAAAAAAAAAACTTCTTCAGCTGCAGAACATCTCGTAACAGAGGGTTAGTTTAATGCATATGGATATCTTTCCTATTTATTGAGGAGATTATTATCATAGAGTCATCCTCTGGCCAAACTTGGATGGCTCTATACTTAAATACACTGAGGAGAGGGGGTAACCAAGTTACTAAAAAGAAGGCTTCCTGTTTCGGTTACTCTAGTGCCTTGTGATAGAGTTGAAGACAACCAGTGAATAGCTCTGGATAAAATCAAATACAAATAGAGTGTTCCTCTTACCACATCTGCAGGTGGATTAACCATAACTTGAAAGACCCTTTCATTTCTAGCTTTCCAAATAAGCCATACTATATATGCTAATGGTTGCTTTTACTCATTTTTCTACTTGGGCATAGGACAAAACATCCACTGATACTGGCAAGAGATAGAAAAAAAGCTCAACAGTACTGCTATGCTTTCGCCTCAGCCAGTATTGCTCTGCATAAGAAGAAGCTATAGTAACATACTTGCAGTCCTCCACTTGACTTGGCCAATGATCACAAAATTGAGAATCAGCCCCAATAATTCCACATCTATGGAGGACCGATTTACAAGGGATCTTTAACTATACTAATTTCCACCATAAAGTTTTAACTTTCATGGAGTATACAACTTCCAACTCCAGGCAAAGGATAAAGAGTAGCCTGCAAAAGTAGTATCAACCAGCAAATTATATACATGTTTGGCACCCAGAAACAAAACGTTATTCTTCTTTCCTAATCCTCATCTTTTTACTCTTATTCCCACTCTATTCCTTGAAGGCGGGTCCGACCAAATTGGAACTCTCGACCGTATCTATACTTCATTATAAAATGAAAAGGAAACATGTCAAATAGATTCCTCTATCAAATGTACCAACCAAAATATCTTTAGTTTTTTACAGAAGTATTATCCAAAAAAATAAGCTAATAATGATATTCTTAGTGAATATCAAAAATAATATATTTTATTATTTTATCTTCCTGTTTGTAAACTATATGAGTTATTATCTTTCCATTGTTACTTCTTCTCCCATAGTATCAAGTTTAAGTTGTGTGGGAAATCCTCTCTCTATGTCCCTAAGCTCACGAATCGTGTCACCCATCCTTCGAATGTAAATGAGATATTATCTTTTAAAAAAAAATTCTCAAAAAACATTGTAAAATGAGATATCTTCATCACTGGATTTATTCAAACCTTTTTTTGAGTGGATTAGATACACAAAATTCTCAAAAAACATTTGGTATGGGATGAACATCCCAAGATAAAGAGTGATGCGGATGGAGATGATGAGGCCACCACATTTAGTTGCACAATAGTAGTCGTACATAGTAGTGATTTCAAATCATCCACACTTCTCAAATCATCACATAATCCAGCGATGGAATACTTGTCCTTAAGGTCAGGTAATCAAGATCATTCTAAGACAGTGATATTGAACTGAAATTTGAGGACAAAAATACCGCTTAGTTTAGTAAAAAGAAATTGGTCTATCAATATACCATTAATATATTATATCAATATTATATCATATATTAATCATATTTTTTTATATTATTATTATGATAATTTTAAATTATAGTAAAAATATATTATTGTACTTTATATTTATATAATTAAATTATTTAATATATTACTTCTATTTGTCTTATTTTCCTGATCAAAATAAATATTAGTATTAAACATAGTATATTATAACTATAAATAGAAATATTAATTCCATAATAACAATTAATATACCTTTATAGAATTAATAATTTATAGAATAAATAAATATATTTTTTATGAAATATATTAATAATTAATATATTAATATATATATTAAAATTTTATTATAATATAATTTATATGATTAATAAATATATTTTTATATCAGAAATAATTTTGGTCTTATATGGCAAGTAATTTTGGAATCCCAACGGGTTACTCACAAATATCAGAAAAAAAATAATCATTAAAATATAGTATGCTAGGTATAGTAACTTTGAATCATTAAAAATTATATTATTTGAGATAAGAATCACCGATAATCTAACATCATCTTGTTTAGATCGCTAAATGCCACCTAAAATTCAACGTCACTCTTCTAGGCCTATGATCAACTTCTAAGTCAATGTTTCTCTCTTTTGAGCCGGGAACTATAAATCTTGTTGCGTATCGAGATTTATGAGCAGTCGCTTCCACTCAACACCCACCACCCATGTCTCGCTCTTTAACAAGCGAGAAGACCCCTAAGGGATAAAATTACATGAAGATTCCCATGAGACCCCTTCTATATCTCCTCCTCCTCTCATTCCTTCCATCCAATTCTCTTCAGGCGAGATTGGCAACATCATCGCCGTCTCTCCCCTTGTCGACGAGCTCGCGATGGATCGTGGACGGGAACGGCCGGCGGGTGAAGCTGGCCTGCGTCAACTGGGCGGCGCACCTGGAGGCGGCGGCGGCGGAGGGGCTGGGGAAGCAGCCACTCGACACCATCTCCCGGCGAGTAGTCGCTCTGGGCTTCAACTGTGTCCGTCTCACCTGGCCACTCTACCTCCTCACCAACGCCTCTCTCGGCTCCCTCCCCCTTCGCGCCTCCCTCGCCGGCCTCGGCCTCCTCGAGTCCGCCGCCGCCGCCGCCGTCAACAACCCAGCGCTGCTGGATCTCCCTCTCCTCCAGGCCTTTCAGGTCAGCCACCGATCCCACCATTCAATTCTCCAATCAAAGCTTTGCTCAGCAGCAGCACGAAAAAGTCTCGACAAGAAAACTTTACTTAGCTGACGTGTAAGCTCTGTACATTTTTTGCGTGAGATATTGGTGTTGCAGTATTGATTTTTATCTTGGCACCAACATCACTGTCTCAGCAACCCATGCTGGTACATTATTATTGCAATTATAGTGTCGGTACATGGTACACAGTACACGGTACATTAAGTATCAGTACAGTATGATATATCATATAGGTTCAGTATGGCATGTTACATTCGATATAGTACGGTACCAATTGTTACAAAAATTTTTGCTTGGCACCAATTGTTGGCCGATAGATGATGGATAATATACATAGATACAAACCTTGACCACTTTGGGATGAGGGGGAAGCCAAATTTCCCTTTGAGATGGGTTTAAGGTCTCATTCCCAATCTCGTGATTTTGCATACCATTGTGGATAGTTGCGGCATCATCCATCTCGAAGACAGATGGCTCTCCTTTGTCTCGAGAACATGTCCAAATATTTTTCAGTACGATATATAGTGCATGCAAATATGAAGGAGAGCTGTCTATCTCCAAGATGAATGATGCGGTAGCTATCTAAGATAGTACCGCACTATGTGGTTGCAAAAGTCGCAACCTAGAGGATCCCGTCGATCATTTCCTTCAATTTTTGAATTTTGAAGTTAGTCATATGATGTACAAATTACACATTAATTACAAGAATCCCACCACCATGTCTTGCTAGTAGACCTCCTGGACAAGCATTTCTAACACTTTGGATAGATGATTTGCCAAAATAGAGGACAGCCTGATCCAACGCTGTGCTCAAACAATGCAACTTAATTTCTATACATCCATGCTCTCGTACCATGCCTTAATTGCATCACAAACCATAACACTTGCATGATAAAAATAGTCAAAAAAATCTTTATTGATCACCTTCAACGGAATTGAACATAGACCATCTAATTTAGGAGGCTGGTGACAAGCAACCAACTAGAAGTGGTTTCCAAGGTGACGAAAATAGTTATAAGCTTTGTTTCTCTGATGCATGGATATTGCGGATATTTTCATCATATTTATGAATGTTGCTAATCAAACGTAGGAATTTTCTTGACAATTTTGTGAATAAGCATGATTTCTTAACTTTAAGAAACATGCCCTATCTAATTCACAGATTATAGGAGAGTGATGTGGTATTTTATTTCTGAAAATCAAGTATCTAGTACAAGATTCAGAGGATTAGAGAGGCCTCTCCTCTCTAGACTTCATCAAAGAAAAAAATGTTAAGGTCATTGTTCCACTGGTCCTTCCCTCAAACTACATCCCTATTTGGGGTGTGAAAATAAATTCCAACTTCGTTAAGCCCTACTTGTTTGAGGAATCAAATACTATCATTATTAGTCAATGATATGATAAGTTTGGACTCAATCATCTAAACATTTTCTTTACAATTCGGTTGACAATTGGTTCATTAAGTAATGACCCTCTTTGGTAACTAGAAGGCAACAGTGTATGCTATTCTGTGAATTTTCTAGCTCAAACCTGTTTGCTCAACTTCTCTAGGCTGTATGCTTGAAAATGTTTGCGACTGTACCTGACTTGTTATAGAAGATTTAATGGCAGATGTTATGTCCTCATTAACTACCAAAAGAAACTATGGTCTCATCCAAGTGTTCCTCCACAAGCGTAGAATAAAAGGATGGTTGATAAGCATAAGAAACCATGAAAGTAGTCAGCCTCCGAAGATCCAACAGGATAGTATTGCTCTGTTGATGCTCATTAGGCTGTATACTCTTCTAAGTTTTCCATGACATGGATTTTAGTTGCTTATTTAAGTTAATAAGATAAGGCTCTCTAGTTAGTACAGCTAACGCAAGACAGTTACTTGCAGTCTGCTTTTAATGGTTTTGGTAAATAGCTCATACCATCTGGCTCTCAAACAACTTCTTATGTACGAAGCTTTAGTTAACACAATCAAACTTTTAAGAGGTTCGAATTCTACAAATTAAAACTAGAAAAACATGAAACAGGCTGTGGTGTCAAATCTGGCCAGCAACAACATAATGGTCATACTGGACAATCAAATAAGCAAGCCTGGGTGGTGCTGCAGCAAATTTGATGAAAATGGCTTCTTTGGAGACAAATACTTTGATCCTGATGAATGGTTACGGGGCCTAACAATGATGGCAACAATGTTCAACAGTTCGGCCAATGTGGTTGGCATGAGCTTGAGGAATGAGCTCCGCGGCCCCAAGCAGAATATTAACCTTTGGTACAGGTATACAGATTTAATTGCGCGGTTCATGGCATGGCTTTTCTCATTTAATTGACAGAATCTTTCATTTTTTTTACAACTTAGGTACATGCAAATAGGTGCAGAGGCAGTGCATGCAGCAAATCCTGATCTTTTAATTATACTATCAGGGTTAGACTATGATAAAGATCTCAGCTTCTTATCTGAGAAGCAAGTGAAATTAACATTCACAGACAAGGTTGTTTTCGAGCTACATTGGTACGGGTTCTCAGATGGTGGCGATTGGGAGAATGGGAACCCTAATGAAGTCTGTGGAAGTGTAGTGGATAACATGACGAAGAATGGAGGCTTCCTATTAGAACAAGGGTGGCCATTGTTCCTCTCTGAATTTGGGGTGGATCAAAGTGGAAGGAATATGGCTGACAACCGCTTCTTGAGCTGCTTCCTAAGTGTGGCAGCTGAACTGGATCTGGATTGGGCTCTGTGGGCATTGCAAGGGAGTTACTATATTAGAGAGGGGCAACTGGGATATGATGAGACCTATGGTGTGCTTGGCTGGGATTGGTGTAAGGCCAGGAATTCAAGTTTTGTAAATAGAATTGCTGCTCTACAAGCTCCCTTCCAAGGTATGTCATCAAATGTTTTATTAATAAGAATCTATTTAGCATACTTGATAACTTCATGAAACCATAGCAAAGAAAACTATTTTGTTCATCTACCATAGGTTGCATTTAACAACATTGCAATGATAACATGTTTATAATGCAGGACCTGGTCTATCCAATAATTCTCCATACGATATAATCTTCCATCCATTAACTGGACTTTGTGTTGTAAAAAAGTCTTCATCAAAGAACCTGCTTGAGTTAGGCCTGTGTGCAAATTCAGAAGCCTGGAACTACACAGCAGAGCAGAATGTAATGCTAGAAGGCACAAAATACTGCATGCTAGCCAAAGGCGCAGGTCGGCGGGCAAGGCTTGGAACTGGTTGTGGTGGCTCCAATTCAATTTGGGAACTAATTTCAGACTCCAGGATGCATGTTTCATCCAAGCTTCCCAAAAATGGCAGCACTGTATGTTTGGATATCAGCCAGGACGGTACTATCATAACTAATTTGTGCAAGTGCCTAAGCCAGGATGGGACATGCAATCCAGATAGCCAATGGTTCAAAATTATCAGAAGCACTAGGGAAAGAGAGAGCCAAACTACTCATTTAAAATTACCCTCCCAAGCATAGTCGGCTGGACAAATCTTTCCAGCAGAAATGCAAAGAGATGGGACTTTGCCAACATGAAAGTGCAACTACAAATTCAAGGTTTGAAATTATTATTTTTATTTTAATGTTAAATGGTCTGCTTGACGTGAATTAATTATTTGGAAATAATGATTTGTAAAGAATTCATCATATATCGGATATATCTTATTTTATGATGAAATCAGCAAATACATACATTATAAGAGTTGAGTATGGATAGGATTGTTGAGGTATACTTTCCTTAAAGAGTAGATTTGCAATGCCCTTAAGTTTTGCATGAATTGTCCGTGTTTGGCATCGGGTGGAGGAGCTGCGAGGGAGTCGGCTGGGATTAACCTAGATGTGTCATCCTCTTCATGGTCCTCCCGCTAGTACTTTACTTTTGTTTGGTGTTGTCGTAGGTGTTTGATGAAATATGGATCAATCGTTGAGAGACCTGCGCTTTTCTTGGCTGCTCCCATTATAGTTTCCATTGTTCCGATGCTGCTACTAAGTGCTTGGATTTGTTTTGTGCTTTATCATTGGGAGTTTTGTTAAGGTGTTCTCAACATGTTTGGTGAAATGTGGCTGATTGGTTGAGTGGCAGGCACTTTGCTTGGCTTCTCATATTGTGGTTGCCTTTGCTGCAATGCTCCTATTAAGTGTTTCAATTGATTATGTGCGTAATCATTGGCATTTTCTTGCTCTTGTGATTTTTGTTTCTGGTTTGTTTGTTGATTTTTGGGCTGGTTTATTTGTTGATTTTGTAGTTCTAGTGAGGGTTTGGTGGGGCTTTCTTCTATGTGACTAAGGCCCTGTTTGGGGGAGCTGTTGGCAGTAGAGCTGTTGGAAGTAGAGCTGTTGGAAGTAGAGCTGTCTGAAGTAGAGCTGTTATAAAAAGCTGTTTGCTGTTTGGTAACTACATTCGTAAAGTGCTGTGGTACTTTGTTTTGTGTTTGGTAAACAAACTGGGAAAGTACTTTTGTATGACAAAATTACCATAAAGGACATTGCATAGTATTATACAACAGAATATAATAAAACATAACATATATTAATACATAAATATACGATATAGTATAATATTTTTGTAATATAAAATAATATTATTATAATATAGCATAATAGTAATATAATTATTAGAGTAAATTAATATTTGGTAATATAACATAATATTAAATTATTTAACATAACATATTAATGTATTATGATATAATGTAATATATATTATATTTATAGTATAATACAATAATAAAGACATAAAATATTATAATTATTAGTATAAATTAATTTCTCATAATATAATATAATATTAAATTATTTAAAATAACATATTAATGTATTATAATGTAATGTAATATAATATAATATTTATAGTATAATACAATAATAAAGGTATAAAATATTATAATTATTAGTGTAAATAATTAATAATGTTGAAATATATTTATTTATTATCTTATTTATTCATTCATTCATTTATATAAATATTTATTTATTTATTTATTTTATTTTTTAAATTTTCTTTTCTTTTCTTTTCTTTTTCCTTTTCTTTTTCTTTTCTTTTTTTCTTCTCTTCTTCTCCTTCCTTCCTCTCCCCCGTTCTCCTTTCTTCTCCTCCCGCGCGGCCGGCGGCGCCGGAAGGGGGCCAGGCCGCCGGGGCCGCAGGAGGGGGCCGGGCCGGGGCCGGCGGCGGCCGCGGGAGGGGGCCGGGTCGTGGCCGGCGGCGGCCACGGCGGGCCCCCTGGGAAGTGCTCTCCCGCGAGGCCGACAGCGCCGGGCCGGACCATGGCGGACGCGAGAGGGGGGCGGGTCGTGACCGCCGGCGGCCGCAGGAAGGGGGAGAGGGAGGGGGTGCGACGGCGGGGCCTCGCAGATGCGGGAGGGGGGCCGTGGGACCTCCTTCTTCTTCGGCACCGTCCCTTTCCGTGACGGGGACATCATCGCCGGCGGCGGCCGCGGGAAGGGGAAGACCACCTGTCTTCCTCTTCTTCGGCACCTCCCCACCATGGGGGCGGGGGAGAGGGAGGGGGTGCGACGGCGGGGCCTCGCAGACGCGGGAGGGGGGCCGTGGGACCTCCTTCTTCTTCGGCACCGTCCCTTTCCGTGACGGGGATATCATCGCCGGCGGCGGCCGCGGGAAGGGGAAGACCACCTGTCTTCCTCTTCTTCGGCACCTCCCCACCATGGGGGCGGGGGAGAGGGAGGGGGTGCGACGGCGGGGCAGAGGGAGAGGGTGCGGCGGCGGGAGAGAGGGAATGGGGTTGGGTGGGAGAGGAAGAGACCGTGAGAATGTGAGAGAGAGGTTTTTGGGAGGAAATTTTTTTTTTAAATGGGGGTATTTTGGTCAAAAATACAGCTTTCCGAAAAAACTGAAAACAGCATTTTCAGAAAGCTCCAAATTGGAGCTTCCCCCCAAAAGCTGTGTTCAGCTTCCCGCAAAAGCTGAAACAGCTTTTCAGAAAATTTACCAAACACCATTTTTTAGCTAAAAGTACTTTTGGAGAGCCAGAAAGTGCTTTTTGGCCCTTCAAAAGCTCCCCCAAACAGGGCCTAAATGTGCTCGGATGGTTTGATGGATGGTGGCTTTGTTAGCTCCTCCTTTTGGTGCATGGATGATCTAGTAATGCCTTAGGAACATAATAGTATATGGTTGGATAGAGAATAGTCATAAAAAGATATAGAACCGTGAAATCCTCTACATCTTGTTGTCTACTCTTTCCAACAAAATATTTTAATTTATTCTTTATTGCATCTCTCTCTACCTTTTTGTGGTCATCCTCAAAATATTGGGTGATAAGGTCAGACTTATCCCTCCTCTCCCTTTGTAGTTCGGTCTCATCGCTCGTGGCCCTCAAATTAAGGATGAGCACAAAATCGATCCCTACAAAAGGCATTAGCATCTTACCAAACCAAAAACCCTCCTCCTCATCATCCCAGAAGGAGAGCGATGTATCTAGGACTGGCCTACTCTACTTGATATATGGAAAAGCTAAGATATGTACAAATGGAGTGCTGGTCACCCTTTCCTTTTGTTTCTTAGACATGGACTCGACAAGGATGACGGTGAGATATATGAAGTGGCTGAAGTAGCACCTTTCATTGACCATATTCTTCAGGCCAACAGAAGGTATTTTTTCAGATTTGATGTTGCTCCTTCTTAGCCTTCCCATCTTAGATATCTGCATCACAAACGATATTCAAACAATACTTTTTAATAATATCATTTCAAAATTAGAAATGTATATTTGAGTAAATAATCATATATTAATTAATGATCTTCATAACTCTAATAAAGAATAGAAATAGCATTGAATAACTATTAATGAAAGATTATAATAATTTTTTCATGACAAATATATTTAATATACTAGCTCAAACTTTCTATCTATTATTTTTTCAAATTTTGACCTTTCTTACTATCAAAAAACTAATGACCTAGAATACTATATAACAATTTGGAATTTATATAAATTGAGGTTAATTATGCTTTAATGATTAACCTACCTAGGGATAGGCTGCAAAGATGACTCACTGCAGAGACAAAATGAAAAATGCCTATGCACGCGGAAGAGAAAAATATAGAGGAGTGCGAAAGTTGGAAAGCCACAAATTAGCGCCTCGAAGCCACAGAGATATTTTCAAGGATTTCAGTTGAATGGATGAGTAGGGAAGATGGGAGGGTTTGAGAAGTAGGTTTCCGACTGGTCGAAAGAAAATGAGTCGAGCGAAGAGGCGGAGTGAGAAGAATTGAAAAAATCATGAAGAAGGCTTCGACTGAATACAAGTTGGCCAAAGTCAGGGGGTTTGGGAATAATGCATATGATCGACCGGCCGTAGGAATTTGATCGAAAAGTCGAATGAGAGAATCTTAGGTTGGACGAGTGAGGAGGCTAACTGAGAGAGAGAGAGAGAAAATCCTGGAAGGAGGCAGTCGGAAAATCGGGAAGGAGGCAGTCGGAAAATCGGGAAGAGCCTTTGACAGAATACGGGTGGCAAACTAGCAAAAGACTATTTGGGGATGATGAAAAATTAAGGGCATACTCGTCCGAAGGGATGGATTGTTTAATTTCAAATTGCATATGGACTAGTTGTTATAAAATCGGTTCACAGGGACCAATAGTTAATGCACTGTCCAAGAATGGATTGGCCCTTTATTTCTCCCAAAAAAGCAGAAATTAATTCCCCATCCTCTCGATAATCACGCTATAACAAAAATTTTTCCTTGACTACAACTGCTATTTCTGGTCCATAGATAAGGGTCTTCATAATTTTTGATCCCTAATGGCCATTTCAATATTCTAAAATCTCGAGGATGCCCCCACGACCCCCACCGAAATGGTTCCAATGCGTTGATTTTTTTCTCGATATCCTAGGTGATCGCAATTAATCCCTTTCCGTTAAGGGAATTAATCATAGCAGCATCATGACGATCTTATATGCATACCCCAAATATGTTATTTATGCAAATCAACACGTTTATTGAAATTGCTTCTTTATTCTTCTCCGATATCCTGGGTGATCGCCAATATTGAAATTGCTTCTTTATTCAAGTGGTCCAAATCTTTTATTCCTTGTTTGCCAAATCTCTTATTTCCCATTTGGTTCTATCTCCTTGTAAAATGTGAACTGAAAATAGTCCCAATTTTTAGTCTATTAATACGTAAAAGGAGTCCATGAAGAAAAATCCTCCTCACTCTATGTCATCATTTTCTTCTCAGAAAATATTGAAATAGCATCTTGTAGCATCTCTTCATCCCTCCATGCTTTTTAGTTGTCATAGCTTCAAAAAATACAAGTAGCCCAATTTTTATGATTGTTTGTTCTTATGGTAGCGAAACCTATATTATTTCCATCTTTGAGGCACAAATCTTAATCGAATTTACAATAAAATAGTGGACTAGTGGAGACATCTACCTACTACAATGATAGAAGTAAAATTTTATATTCCCAACAAGTTGAAAATGCTTATTATGCCCATAGGCGATAAGGATATTCGGAATATGCATCAAATACATGTTAACTTAGTTGTGTCGGTGATCAGAATGGTTGCTAGTCATTCTCCATGGTTGTCTAAAGCTACTAATGTGTTAATCGATATGAGGTAATGCACAAGATATTTGCATCCCTTTTTATTTTGGTATTCTTAGTTTTAATTAGTGTTGTATTGCAATTTATTTTAAGCACAAAATTGATTGTTAATATGCTGATTTTTTTAAAAATATATTGTAGGGATAATGGCTCATCCCAAAATGTTGAGTATAGATGTAGTTACAAGGATGATTCAAAGAGTAGCTTCTTATGTTTTACTACTTTTGGCAGCTCAAGTAATTTCGGTCTAGTTGTCGAAGAAACAAGGGTCGCAATTGAAGAGGAACCTAGTTAAAGAAATTCTTTGGATACTTGGAAAACCTCTATAGAGGGTGTTGGTCAGGAGTTCAAGGATGTGGAAACTTTTCGTGACACAATTTATAACTTCTGCATCACAAATTTTAGAGATTTTGTATTTGTGAAGAACGATTGTCAGCGAGTGACCATAGAATGTGTATATGAAGAATGTGAATGGCGTATTCATGCCTCTCGACTTGGAAATCAAGAAAGGTTTGCAATTAAAACAATGAATAGTAAGAATAGAGGGTTGCAAGTTTAGTCTCATAATAAGGCTTCGAAATGTTGGGTTTCAAATATTGTTAAAAAAACTTTAAGTTATGATGTTATATAGGCCGAGTGATATGGTAAAAAATATTTGTCGAGAATATGATGTTGAATTTCCATATTATTAAGGTTGGCATAGGAAGGAGGTGGCTATGAAGGAGATTTATAGTCACAAATCACTATCTTATGACCGGATACACTAGTATTACGATGCCATTCTTCTGACCAACCCCGGCAGCATCATAGAGTATGAAATAAGTGAGGGTCGATTCACACGTCTATTCATTTTATTTTATGCTTCAATAATGGGTTTAAGAAAAGGATGTAGACTTTTGATTTTCATGAATAGAATATTTATAAAGCATAAGGACGGATGTGTACTACTTGGCGTGACTTGCAAAGATGTCAATGATAATATGTTCCCCATAGCATATGCTGTGGTTGATACAGAGACTGACGATAATTAGAAATGGTTTTGTCGGATTTTAAAAGAAGCAATTCATATTTACAGTGACTATCATGGTCAACAGTTCACGATAATGATGGATAAACTTCAGAAAATTATTAAAGCAATGTCGAAATTTTGTTAGTAGTTACCACTCATATTGTATCCGTGACGCGAAAGACAACTTCAAAAATCAGATTTGCAACATTATTTTCTAAAATTTTAAGTTAGAAGTTTAATAACTAATTTTTGTGGCCCTACGTATGATCCTTTGATAATTATCAATGCAGGTGCTTATCCATTATCATGTAGTTGAGAAAAAGAGGCTGCTTAATTTATTAAATGCTGCCACATAGACTCCAAGGCTGAATGTTGTCCATAAGGTAATTAGCAAGCTTACATCAAAAGCCCCACACTCTCTTGCAATCTCTCATCTCCTCGCTTCTCTATCGAAGCTTGCACTTGTAGTCTTCCTTACGAGAGAAGGTGTAACTCCTCCCTAGGCTCTAGCTTTTCAATCACCTGATACAGGCAAAAACTTAAGTTTTGCATCGGGTTAAAATAGTTGCAATGTTAGAATAAACATTAAAACCTGAAATTTTTTTAATTATTCATAACTTCAGCGATCGCATCCACTTTGCGAGAAAATGGGGCGTGTTAGAAGTATGCCCTAGAAGCCAATGTGGGTGACGCATATTTGTAATCTGAAATATAAATTTGTACTTGACCCTTATTAATTATTAATAAGATTGGGCATTATTTTCATTCATGTTTGTATGTGTCTATGAATCGTTCAGAAAATTAATAAGATGACACAAATTCTCAAAAGTTGAGAATTTGAGACAGGCGTCATTAGTAATTAATTTCTAAATGCTCCTGATCGATAGATCATCACAATGATGGTCCACAATGTGGGGATACTGGAGTGATTGTGCAAGTGCTTGTTAGAGAACAAGGGTACTGAGCGTGACCAAAGCAAGTAGTCACATGGATATCTATCCACTCGTCAGTGACATACTTATATTGCAGTTGTATGACTGATCCTTTGACTTGCGGTGCCTTGGCTATTTACTGTGAGGTTGCTGTAGTTTGACGAGTATATACACATGGGCCCTAGCCATTCGGGTCCTTGTTCAGCAGGTTCACTGTAGGAATAGAAGTGCATTTAGAAGGGATCTATCAACCTTGATAGATTAAGAGTGATCCTATGTAATTTATAAGACTGAGTTCGATTAAATTCCTCGCCAGATATTTTGAAAAAGGAGTTTTCCAAATCTCGAACTAGAGTCAAATAAATCTTGCATATAATAGACGATGAGGTTTGACAAGTTATCCATAACCTCCGTCCTATCAGGATCCATGATAGAGTGACTGTATCATACGCTAACTGCACCTAGAGGTTCATACATTCCGTTCTACTGAGTTGCCACTACATACTGCTAGGTGTCACTGGTGGATTGTGAGACTCACAGGCATTTATCTGATGATTGGTAAACTCTGATGAGTAGAACTGAAATCGTTTCAGTCTCCTGAAAAGAGTGTCAGTGATATTGAGATGAGGATCTTAATATATCTCACTACCAGACAGTATAGAACCTACGGGGTCACGCACATTAGAGGATTTGATTAGTCAGATGGTTGTAATTGTGATTTAGAATCACATTTGGTGTCAATTATCAATATGATTGGTGATGAGAGCACAAAAGTGCGACCTACATGTCACTAAAATTAGTGTTATTGCCAACCGATAATGATAAATTCACTGGATTAATATTATATTTGGGTTTGACACAGATTATCATAATTAGAGATAAAATGTACATTGAGTACAAATTGACTTCAGAAGGATCCCTTCCCAAGCCGAGCCATCTATCTTCCACGAAGCACCCCTGATCCAGCATCCTGTGCGTCCATTTGAACGAGTTCATCACAACATTTCGGAGTCTTCCCGCGTGCAGTCCATACACCCGTATATCCTACTTTCCATGGATCAGTAATTCAGCATCCACATCCTTCCATATCAGACTATCTCCCCCAACTGCAATCTCCAGCTTCATCCATGCGAAAACAGGGGAGAAGGAATGATCCCACGCGTCCGCCACATCGATCCCAAGCGCCCGTTCGAACGCATCCGCCCGTGATGCAGCAACAGCCCCTCTTCGGCTCTTCCGTGATCCCAGCGCCTCATAGCCGTCTCCCCCTTCTGGATGCAAACCCCCCCCCCCTCCGCCTCAGCCCGCGCCTCTTTCCTTCCGCCCGTCGATCCCGCGGCATCAGCCTCCTTCTCGGAATCACAACAGCTTCCTCCGCCTCAGCCCGCGTCTCCTTCCGTCCGTGATCAAGGAACCGCAGCCAACGTCCTTCCTGAATCAGCATCCACCGCATCCTCCTCCTCCGCGTTGTAGCAGCATCCCCTTTCGGTCACAGCAGCGGATTAGCAAGGGATTTTCTTCAGCTCATCTTCTTCCGCTCGACCCGACACATCCAGCCATCCGTCCGCGCGCCCAGCTTCTTCCATTTCCGCATCCAAGCAAAATCCCAGCCTCCACCGCATCCGTGGTCAATCTCCTCCACGATCCGCCCAGCCACAGCATCCTCGCATCCGGATCAGCGCCTCCATCCCGTGATCCAAGCCCTTCCGTCGATCCCGCAGCACCTTCCCAGCATCCCAGATGACACGCATTCCTCCCCTAATTTCAGCACCCCGCGACCATTTTGATCCATCGCCGGCTTCAAGGCTCGGGCGATCTATAAGAAGGGGAGGACGAGAGGAGAGAGGGAGCTCGGGGGAGGGTGGTGGCCGGCGGGTTCAAAGGGAAGGAGCTCGGTGGGAGGCCAAGGGCTAGGAGGGTGGGTGCTCGGCTGGGTGTGGCCCAAGAAACAGGGGAAGAGCCCTGTTTTTCGAGAAGAATAAGAAGAAGAAAAAAATATTATTTTATTTGTTTTAGGGGTTCCACCAGGAGAGAGAAGCTTCTTGTTTTGTTTTCTTTATGTTATTTGCAAAAGAGAAGAAACATTAGGCTTCCAATCTCCATTTTTATTTGTAATCAATTTTCTTTTTATGAAATCTAGCAATTTTCTTTCATGCAATCCCTGTTCTAGGTTGAAGTTAATTTCTGTTTTCTTTTTAGAAAATCTTTTATTTTTTTTTATGCAATACATTAAATCTTCCTTTATGCAATTTGTGTTCACTTCAATCTTCTTGTTTTCATCCATTTTAATTTATGCCAAAGCTTTTCTTTGATTAGTTAAACATATAAATGCTTTTCGAATTAGAAAACCTATCTTTTAGTTAATTTCAATTAAAAAATATTCTCCGGTAGACTAGAGAATCCATCAACATCCTCAAAATAATGTTTTCCTTTTATCATTCAAAAATCAATTTCAAATCCGAGTGAACGTTCTAATTTTTATGCAACTCCAATCGCCTTCCTGTGGATCGACCTCTTACAACCGCTATTCTTCGAGTAGGAAAGATAAGAGTACAATTAAATTAAACTTTGTTTGTCGGTTCTAACAACGATCTGTTTAGCATATTTTTAGGTAAACCAAAATCGGACGAACAGAATTTTGGCACCGTTGCTGGGGAGGCAAATCGAGAAGCAAGAACGATCACAAAGATCAAATTGGATTTTGGATGCCCGGAATGAACGCACTCCGGTAGTAAGTTTTTATTTTTTCTTATTTTGATTATTTTTAGTTAATAATTTCATAGTTATTAAATTCTGAAATTTGAAATTCAAAATTTAAAGTTTTTTAAAAAAAGTAAAAAAATAAAATTCAAAAAAAAATAATTAAAAAAAATTGAAAAAATTTCCAAAATTCAAAAATTCAAAAATTTAAATTCAAAAGTTGAATTCTGAGATTCAAAATTTGAAATTTAAATTTAAAAAAAGTTAAAAAATTAATTAATTAAATCAAAAAAAAATATATATATATATATATATTATTTTTGCTAGTAATTATAAGGTGCAATCCCCGAGATTATCATACCTCTATTGGGACTCCTCACGGAGTAATCTCCAGAGCTTATTCAACGAGCATTCGGAGATTGACTGACGCATAAGAATTGTGTTTAGTTTACATTCAAGTTGTTGTTATATAAAAATTTAAAAAAAATTAATAAAAAAATAAAAAATAAAAAAAAATAGTAAAAGGTAAGGTCGGGAAGTCATTACCTATCCTTAGCCCACAAATCACCACCTTGCATACATATCCTAAGCCAAATTAAATTAAAATCAATTAGACGTTGGCCTTAGGATTTTCGAGCTCAATTAGGCTCTTGGAAAGAAGCGGCTGAAAGCCACTCCAGTGAGGATTTAGTAATTGGTGATGTCTAGAAAAGTTTTATAACAGTGAGAACTGTTATGGGTATTGTGGTATCGGTGTATCCCTTCTGGCACCACCACACACCCTGGGACTTTCCTGGTCACTAGTTACTGGATCGCTTAACTGGTAAGCTCAAGCTTAATCTGGAAGGGAGATTAGGAGCTGTCTAATCTAGAGAGAATTTTAGAAACTTTTTAACCTGATAAATCTCTGTGCGACTAGATTTAAGAAGCTACTAAACCTCACTTAATTCTGAGACTAATAGGGTCAAATTGTTGTGTAGTGTTGATTGTGGTCATCTGTGTCTAGCCCTTCTCTTCTCTTAGGATTTCGTTCATTTTAGAAGTCAAACCTAATGAATTGTTGATAATGTATGCATGGTAGAAGGTCATTAAGGGATAAGTTAACCCCATTTGATCTTGAGATTGGCAGAACTTTTCATCACAACTTGCGAACTGTAAACCAACCGTCAATCTCTACAATGGGTGAACATATTAGAACTTTGAATGAGTTGTTTGCACCCGCATCCGCTAGTCCCCCTACTTGTATAGTATTACCAATTAATAATGCAGCCCAATTCGAGATTCGGGCTGCAACAATAAACATGTTACCCAAGTTTCATGGGTTCGAGAGTGAACAACTCTACATTCATCTAAACAAATTTTTGACAATCTGTCAAACGTTTAGAAATCAAAACTTAGATGAAGAGGGTATTAAATTAAGATTGTTTCCCATGACTTTAGAGGATCGTGCTGCTGCATGGCTGTATTCCCTTGCTTCAAATTCTATCACATCATGGGAACAACTATTTAGGAAGTTCATGGCTAAGTTCTATCCCATGGTAAAAACTGAAAAAATTAAGGATGCCATCAGAACTTTTAGAGAAAAATCTGAAGAAGAATTTTTCCAACTTTGGAAAAGATTCCTGATCTTTTGATCATGTGCCCGCACCATGGGCTTGATAAGGCTGATCTGGTCCACTTCTTTTATAAAGGATTAACTCCGGCACATAGAAACATAATTGAGTCAATGCACAAGGGTAGGTTCATGAACCAAACCCCAGATCAAGCCTATGAATTTCTTGTTGTCTTAGTTGAAAATGCCCAAAATTGGAGTAGCTATGGTGAGGAAGTAAATAGAGATGAGTACGGATCTAGAAAACCAGATAATTATAAAATGAAAACAGATCCAGAACTCAAATCTGTCATGTCCAATCTGGTGACTGGAATGAACAACTTAAGTAAAAAATTTGATGCTTTCACTGTTTCCACTAGTTCGAGTTCATACAAAGAGTCAAATCCCGTCATGAAAGTGGATCACGAGTCATATAGTTTATGTATCTTGTGTAACAGTTCTGAGCATCTAGTGGAGTGCTGCCCTAATCTGCCCACCATAAAAGTCGAGCAAGCAAATGCTCTAAATTCATATAGTGCCTTTAAGAAGCCCACTCCTAACTCGTTCAGCCTAGTTTACCATCCTGATAATAGGTTCCATCCAAATTTCTCATACAAGCAGAACAAACCTATTCAGCATCAAGGTGGTCCACCAGGTTTTCAGAACAACTTCCCCAGGATAGGTCCATCACAAATGAACCAACCTTTGGTTCCATCTGTACTTCCTTATAATGCCCCTATCCCACAGCAACCTTTACCATTAGAAACCATGATGGCTAATATGATGAAACAACAACAAGATTTTACCAAGCAACAACAACAGACCAATATAGCCCAAGCCTAGACTAACCAATTCCATGCTCAAGCAATTGCATAACTTGAGGTTAGTCTAAGCCAAATAGCAAACTCTCTAGAGGATAGGAAGAAAGGTGAACTACCTAGTCAACGAGTGCCTAACCCTAGTAGACAACAAAATCAAGGTCAGAGAGGTCAGTATCAAATCGATTCTAATGGAAATCCGACCTATGAAGTCCAGGCAATTACCACTTTAAGGTCTGGCAAGCAAGTGGACAATAAAGTCCAACTTTCTGAACATAAAAAAGAAAATAAAAATGAATCCGATAAGAACCCTATTCAGAAGAGAGGTCAAGAACAGGATAAATCAGACAAAAAGGAAGAACCCATAGAAACATACAAACCTAAGGTTTCCTTTTCCAGTAGACTTCAGGACTCCAAGAAACAATCTAACTTTGATGAAATAATGGAAGTCTTTAAAACTGTTCAAATAAATATACCTTTTCTCGATGCCATAAGACAAATTCCCTCCTATACAAAATTCTTGAAAGACCTCACCACGGTCAAAAGAAAAACTAGCATTCCTAGGCAAGCTGTTATGGCTGCACAAGCCTCATCTCTCATTCAACAATAGATTGCCCCGAAATTCAAAGACCCTGGTTGCCCAACTATTGAAATAAAAATAGGAGAGACAATCATCCAGAGAGCCCTATTAGATTTAGGAGCCAGTGTGAACTTATTTCCCTACTGTGTGTACTAAAAGTTAGGTTTGGAGGAATTAAAACCCACAAATCTTATCCTTTCCTTAGTAGATAGGACGGTGAAGTACCCCAAGGGGATTGTAGAGGATGTAATAGTGAAGGTAAACGAGTTTTACTATCCTGTGGACTTCGTTATCCTTGAGACCGAACCTGTAATACATCCAGACATTCACACACCTATAATTTTAGGGAGACCTTTCTTAGCCACAGCAAATGCTGTGATCAATTGTCGAAATGGGATGCTGAAGTTATCTTTTGGCAACATGAAAGTCGAGCTTAATGTCTTTAACATAAGTAAACAACCACCAGACAATGAAGAAATCAATGAAGTTGACATGATTGAAAGTTTGGTTCAGGAGACTTTCTTTCAAACTTATAGTAAGGACTCTTGCGAAGCTTACCTTGCCCATTCCGATGAAGGGGTCGAGCATGCGCTCCCTAATTCTGTTCCCCTCATGAGCATAGATCGTCATCAGCCGACTGTTCTTCCTCGGACTCTTCCAAAACTATTCTTAGATAATGGTTCAAAAAAAATGAATCCACATTTTGTCTGGCTGAAGACATAAAACTTAGCACTCTTGGAAGGCAACCCAACATATAAATATTATTAAAAAAAATACTAACATGCAGGTTTGGGGTTTTTTGCCCCAATTGTCACTTTATCCACCCATATCAGGTAACTTCTCCTCTGTCCTATTACTGCTTTAAATTTTTTTTAACATTGAGGACAATGTTAGATTTAGGTATGGAGGTGATGAGAATATTTTTGATTTTTTATGCAATTAAAAAAATTTAAAATTTTAAAAAAGGGGATTTCAAATTTTTAACTCAAACTCTAATCTTTTTGGCTGTACAAACTAGGAATTGCTTTGACAATAGCTTTGAGTTAAGAAATATGATAGCAGTTCTAGCTTGAGTTTTCATTCCACCTATCTTCTGCTAACATGATACGAGATGATTTAGCACCTACACATAAGCGCATGAATAGTGGGGTATGTAAACTTGCAACTAATATGAATACTTTTAATCTTTGGGATAATTAAAAGTTATATGTGTGATGAAAATTCTAATAAAAAAAAGAAAAAAAAAGAGAAAGATAAAATAAAATAAAATAATGAGTTTATTTTAAGTCTTCTCACTGAGTAACCAGGCCTCTTGTCTGGCAAGCAGCGAGTGTTTACGTAAAAAGGTGAGGATGATTGAGATTAAACTTTGAGTGACTAATTTGGCCTTGAAGCTTAGTTAACTTGAGTTATTAAGCCTGTTAGGGTGTCTCTACACCTAGTGCCCTGAGCCATCTGGATCGGGAGTCATTGGCCTAACACTCGCTACATGGGTTAGCTAGAAAGCTTAATAAGGCTAGATATTGCACAAGTCATTCTTCTTAGCATTCAGTCTGATAAAAAATAAAAATAAATAAATAAATAAATAAATAAATATGGGGTGTTCATTACCATTTAACTCTAGAAAGTTTTGAAAATTAGAGTGATCATGTTGGAAGTAAGTGAAAGCCACTTATTTATATGATACTATCTTGCACCTCACTACATTCTTCACTTGTTAGCAGATAGATGGAGAGTAATGAAACTTGAGTTAGAGTCTGCTTAAATATGATAGCAATAAGTTTCTATTGTCCTTGCAATTTTAGTTTCATACAGTAATACTTATTCAAATTTCAAGTTAAAAATTGGAAATCTCTGACTGATGAAGTTTGTGGATAACTTCACTGTAAACCCTCACGAGACAACACTCGTCCACTAGGATAACCTAGGGGTTTAAAGGCTTGTTGCACGTGCTAAGTGCAATCGTGACTGATGAGAGCACAAAAGTGCGATCTACGTACAACTTAAATTAGTCTTATTGTTAACAGATGATGATAATTTCGTCGAGTTAATACTATACTTTTGTTTCGTATAGGTTATCGTAAATCAGAGATAAAATGCATATTTGATACAGATTTGGTTCAGGAAGATGCATAGCCCAAGCTATGCGCACCCGATCTCGCCATGGCCTAGTCGAACCCATCATTTATCAAGCTCCAATATGGGCAGCAGCCAAGCTTGACCATATTAGAGCGACACTTGGCAACCATCCACATGGAATGCGCAACGGATCCATGATCTGCATTGTCCCATGAACAGAGCTCCCCAGCCGTCCGTGTGCAGCCCATCATCTCGCAAGCATCTCCGCGTGCGGGCCAGCGTCCGCGCGCGATTCTCCCGCACCCAAAGTACTGTGATCTTTCCCCCGAATCAGCCTCCGTGATCCATTCTCGCAACGCTTCCATGCCCGTGATCGTCTCCCAGCTTCCTCCATCTTCGTTCTTCAGCGTGCAACCCCATATCCTGGCATCCTAATTCCATCCGCACCGGTGATCAGCTCCCTTCCCGTCTTGACCGCGTTCTCAACCTCCCAGTCCCAGCGTCCGCTTCATCCACGGCGTCCGGTCCTCGTCCTCCCACGCGTCTCATTGCCTCGTCCACGGTCCAAGCCAATCCCAGCTCAGCTCCTCATCCTTCCGAGCCCAATCCTCTCCGCGAATCAAGCCAACCTTCGCTCCCATGCTCCAGCAGCCGTCCGTGCGATCACCGCTTCCTCCACAGCGTCCGCGGCTTCATTTTTCCATCATCCCAGCCGTGATCAGCGCTCTCCTCCTTCACAGCGGCCGTGTGCAGCCTATCCTCCTGCGAGCCACCCGTGAAGCCCCCAGCATCCCGCTCTTCTCCCACGCCCATCCCGTTGATCCCGCCTGCAGCCATCCAGCAAACCGAGATCAGCGGCCGCTTCTTCCTCCGTTCCAGCCATTCATGAGCATCTCGGCGACCACCCAACGGCCGTGATCAGCTCCCTTGCTTCCGGATCCACCGATCAGCGCCGGATCCGCCCGCGATCAACGTTCGAGATCCCCATCCATTCGCCCATCTCCACCGCGTGCGCTCAGGAGGGATCAAACGCCACCTATATAGCATTCATTCGGGTGAAGAAACGAGGGGGGGAAAAGGAAGAGTGGAGCCGGGCTGCTGTAGTGGAAAGAAAAAAAAAGGTGTAGAGAGAAACAGGGGATGCCCTGTTTCTGTTATTAAAAAAAAAAAAGAGTGAGAAAGAGAGAGAAAGATGATGAGCTAAAGTCCTTGGTGATGGGTGAAGGAAGATCCTTTGGTGTACCAAGTTCATGATGTAAATTCTAATCCTTTTCTTTATACGATCTATCTTTTGATTATGTTATGATTCTTATATGTTGAAAATTCTTTTATGATTTATGCTTATTGATACATGTTTTCCTCAATTATTTGATTCATCATAGACGTTCTAAGGCACGTTGAATGCTTAAAAAGAGAATTCATGTTATCAAGAACATACTCAATAATTAAATTTTATTTGCTTATAATTTTTAAAAGAAAACAAAAGAATCATAGAATTTATCGTATGAACTTGATATTATTAAAGGAGATTCTGGATCCTTACACCATCTTAATCTATCCAAACTTCGATTCTCTATTGACTGGTTTATTTTCTATTTGCAAACCATCATCTTAATCCACAAGTTTATTGAATCAATTAATCTGAAATTAAGCTAATAACCCATAAATCGTTCCCTGAGGAATCGACCTCGGACTTCCGAGTTATACTACTTGTGCGATTCTCCTGCACTTGGGAGAACAATTTTATTTTTGCACCAAGTTTTTGGCGCCGTTGCCGGGGAACGGCTGAGTTATTAGTATAATTTGAGATTTCATTTTTACCTTAATAGTTAGTATTTTTCTTTTGAAAAAAAAAAATAAATCTTTACTACTATTTTTATTTCCCTACACAGTTTGCATCAAACTCTGATATCATAGAAATTAACCGTCTGATTGGACTCAAATTTGGTCAGCTGGTGCAAGACACATTTTTCAATAATCGAAACGGTTTGATTGACATTCTGAGACTTTTTAAGACCATTAGATTAATACGAAATCTTGTTGCTTTCTCTTTTAAATTTTCTGCATTTAATTTTTTTAGAATCAGAATTTTATTGTTACTATATCTCATTACTCCTTGTTGCTAATTGAAAATCAATTTGAGAAAAGATCAAGGGTGATTATTCAAAAATTAAAAAAAAAGAGAGGAAAAACCTAAAATTTCAAATTTCAAATTTCAAATTTCAGAATTTAAATTTCAAACTTCAACTCATAAAATTTAAAAAATAAATAAATAAATAATTTGCTTGATCACCTATTCAATGAAATTTAATGTCATGTCATAAAATATAACAAAAAAATCTCTTGATTGTTGCATATAGTATAAAGCATCAGCATAAAATATTCTAAGGGCTGAACCCATTTAAAAAGATAAGGTCGAGATTTCATCACTCGTCCTTAGCCCAAAAATAACCCCAGTGCATAAATATCCTAAGCTAAACTAAAATCAACTAGACGTTGGCCCCTAAGGACATTCGAGCTCAATAGGACGAAGACCACCGAAAGTTGCACCAATTTTGCTCTGTGGCTTAGTTGATGTCTAGGCAAGCTTTGTCCCTGTAAGGGAGACAATTCATCTGTTCGAGGCAAGTGGGTTTTAAGTGGGACCTTTGCGAACGCATCGTGACCCCTCCACTTACCTGGAAGCTTATCTGGTCAACTCGGTTCATTAGACCGGATTGTAGGCTTAGGTGTCCTCTTCAAACCAGTTAGGAGCTGTCTAGAAATTTAAGAAAAACATTAGAAATTGAGGTGTAATGTTTTGTTGCATGTTTGATTGTGAATAGATTTTTGTTTTAGGGTGTCGTTTTAGGGTATCTTTAGTTGGTACTTATATATTTTTTATTTTTTTTATTTTATTTTTTTAAAAAAGAGAGGAAAATATTTTTGCATGCTAAAGTGGAATAGGGACGACACCGGTCGATTAAGTCGTACAACTTTAGATCATCCATTAGGACATACCCCTGAAATTCCTTCGCAGTATCTCACACCTTGTGAGATGGCTGATTTAAATGAAGATGCGGGGAGTCACCATAATCGAGAACGAGAACCCAATGTTATGATCCTAAGACAATACCTACAACCGGCTAGGACTAGTCAGCCTTCATGCATAATTTTTCCTGATAATGTAGGACATTTTGACATCAAACCCGGGGTAATTCAATTGCTGCCAAAGTTTCACGGGTTAGAGTCCGAGAGTCCGTATCTTCATTTAAAGAATTTTGAAGAGTTGAGCATTACATTTAGAGTGCCAAACGTCACCGAGGATGTCCTCAAGCTGACATTGTTTCCTTTCTCTCTAAAGGATAAGGCCAAAACATGGCTAAACTCTTTGCGACTTAGATCAATAAGAACTTGGCAAGATATGCAGCGAGAATTTTTAAAGAATTTCTTTCCGACACAAAGGACCAACTTTTTGAAAAGACATCAGCAATTTCCAACAAAAAGATAATGAAACATTTTATGAATGTTGGGAAAGATTTAAAGACCTTCTTCTCTCATGCCCTCATCACGGATTCGAAACTTGGAGAACCATTAGCTTCTTTTATGAAGGTTTATCTCTACAGTTGAAATAGTTTGTAGAGACCATGTGCAAAGGTAGATTTTTAGAAAAACACCCTGATGAGGCATGGGAGTATTTGGATTCCCTTGCTGAGACTGCCCAACTTTGGGATAACGGGGATAGAAACAATAAGTCTTTACCTAAGCCTACTAGCTCTATATAGGGAGGCCTTTACAACCTCAAAACTGAGGATGATCTTCATGCTAAAATGGCAGCCCTCACTAGGAAAGTAGAAGAAATTGAGCTTAGGAAGGTTGAGCCTGTCAAGACTATAGAGCTTAGAAACGAGTGTTGTGGCATCTGCGATATGTCGGGTCATACCACTACAGATTGCCCCACCATACCGGCATTCAAAGAAGTCTTGCACGATCAAGCAAATGCTATGAACTCCTTGAAAGGTTTTAGCATGTTATAATGCGCAGCGGAAGCTAGGGATTTTAAAAATTTCTTAATAAAGTCCCTATGCATGAAACCCTTTTAAGCCTAGATCACCTTAATGATTACAATCAAATGATATAAAATAAATGCAGGATTAGTAGAATACCTCAAACGCTAATCCAAAGTGTACAATCTTCACGAGGCGTCCAAGTGTCCGCCCTCCAATGGTGATCCACACGAAAACTTGATCAAGACTTTAGCTCCAAAGACTTTTGATCCTTAATGCAGAATTCTTCTAAAGAACTCTAATGGCTTGCTTTCCTTCCTTTCTATTTTTCTTTAGCCTTCTAAAATCACTTCTAATCCTTTTGTCCTAAAGAAGACCACCTTGTCTTGGCTTAGGACACACTAGAAGCAATGCTAGAAAGAAAGAAACTAATGTAAGAAAGAAAGAAGAGAGGAGTGGGGTGGAATTGGAATGATGAAACCCATGGAGTGCTAACCTATTTATAATAGGTGTAGGGATGCATCCCATCCACACATCCTCTCATGAAAGGGCATCATCTAAAGGGCCATATCAAATAAGAGGAGGTGCAGATCAAGTGAGGAGGTGTATCAAATGATATGTCCTTTCATGTGGTGCCATATTTTGACCAAGTCAACATCACATGCTAATCACATGTCCATCACGCCTCACCTCTTGATCTTTCATGATGATGATCCAAGGGCTCCAATGCAAGGCGCCATTCACTTGACCCATTATGTCTTCATCCAATGGTGGGATTAAGATCCAATGGTCAATTATGGTAGCCATCCTCTAACCCAATCCAATTGGGTTAAACCAACTCTCCATTATGTCTTCATCCAACGGTAGATCAAGATCTAACGGTCTAGATTGAATGATTTATTAAATCTAATCTAATTAGACTCAAACCAAGCCAATTAGGTGCCAACTCTTGGCTAACCCATATTAGAATATGATCTAATCAAATTAGATCAATTAAGAATCAGATTCGAATCCAATTCGAATCAAATTCGAATCCAATTCGAATCAGGAGCTAAGGTTTGCAATACCTGCTAGGATGTTTATCTTGCAAACATGATCTAATCCAATTAGACCCTTGATAAGTTTTCTTGTGTGTGACCCATTGGGTTCCATACTTAGCCAGCAATAGGTGTGAGTGCGAGTTGACCCAACTTGATTAGAACTCTTCTAATCGATTTAAGTCCAAACTGCGCGAACCCGAACTTAACAATTAGAATCCTTTCTAATTGGTGATCGAATTAAACTCTTTAATTTGATCAAACCTATAAAACAAGATTGACGTCTAGCAACGTGTCATGTCTACCCGGAAAATATGAAATTTGGTGGAAATATAAAAAATACCCTTCAGTGGCAAGTTACCATGCAATTCAATCCTTTAATCAAACTGCATCCCAAATATGTATATGAGTATGAATATATGTCAAACTCAATTTCATATTCATATTTTTCTCAATCTTTTAATGATAATTCAAATAATGAAATATTAGAAACTCTTTCTAATTTTCATTCTGCTTTGATCAAAGGCTTCCTGAATTATCATATGATTAGAATAAATAGGATGCTATCTTCTCTTACTAGAAGTGATTAATTCCTTGTTGACCTACTCATAATCTTCGTACACAATTCACCATATCCAGAAGACCTCGTACATAACTTATTGTTATGAATGAGTGTAAACCAAAATATGGGTTCATGTGCACAAGATACCATGGTGATCTCAGGTCATAGGATCAGTTGCACAACTCCCACTAAGAGAATCATCTTTTGACATGTAAGTAAGACTTCATAAGATTTCTCTTTGTAGGTCAATTCAGTGAACTCATTCCTCTAATGAGCACCCACATCTTTGTATTAGTGTCTCCACACAAATGATTGTGAGATCAATCATCCTCTGCATCGAGCATACATAAGACATGCCAGTCTTTCCGGTAATCATTGATCCCCGACTCAATGTACCAATGACTGGGAATATTTAAGATTAGGATTTTAGAATTTTAAGTCTCACTAGTATGATCTCATCATAGTCTTAAAACCATTGCCCTAATCTAAGGAGTTTATCATAAATATAATCAACAGCATATGATAAAACATAACGCCTTTATTCATATTTAAATGTCATGTACATGATTTGGACAAATCAAAAGAAAAAACCTTTCGCAATACATATTGCGATTGACTTGTAGGGCATCTACTCTTTCAATCTCCCACTTGCACTAAAGCCAATCGCTCTTATATTTTATCCCCATACAATCGAGGTGGCGATCGAACTGCTGTTGTGGTAGAGCTTTAGTGAACGGGTCTGCTAAGTTGTTCTTTGTGTCTACTCGTTCAATGACTATGTCTTGTCTCTCGACGATCTCTCGAACGAGGTGGAGGCGTCTTAGAATGTGCTTGAATTTGTGATGAGATCTTGGTTCCTTTGCTTGAACAACAGCTCCAGTGTTATCACAATAAACTAAAACTGGTCCAGCAATCTCAGGAACTACTCCCAACTCAGCGATGAACTTCTTCATCCAGACAGCTTCCTTAGCGGCTTCACTTACAGCGATGTATTCTGCCTCAGTAGTTGAGTCAGCTACAGTTTGCTGCTTGGAACTCTTCCAGCTCACTGCACCACCATTTAGGGTAAAGACATACCCTGAAGTGGACTTGCTATCATCTGGATCTGATTGAAAACTAGAATCAGAAAATCCTTCTAGTTTCAACTCAGATCCTCCATAAACTAGAAAAATATCTTTAGTCCTTCTTAAGTACTTAAGAATATTTTTCACAGCTATCCAATGATTTTCTCCTGGATCAGCCTGGAATCTGCTTGTTATGCCTAAGGCATAAGCAACATCAGGCCTAGTACATAGCATAGCATACATAATTGATCCTACTGCCGAAGCATAGGGAATAGAATTCATTCTATTCCTCTCTTCAGATGTCTTAGGAGACATCTTCTTAGAGAGACGTATGCCATGACTCATAGGTAAGTAACCTCTTTTACTTCCTTCCATGCTGAATCTTTTCAGCACACGATCTATGTACTTAGACTGGGACAAGCCTAGCATCCTTTTAGATCTATCACTATAGATCTTTATACCAAGTATATAGGATGCTTCTCCCAAGTCTTTCATGGAAAAGCTTTTTGATAGCCAAGTCTTGACCGATTGTAACATTGGAATATCATTTCCAATGATTAGTATGTCATCTACATACAATATTAAGAAGACAACGACACTCCCACTAGTCTTCTTGTACACACATGGTTCATCCACATTTTTGATAAAACCAAACTCTTTGACTGTTGTATCAAAACGGATGTTCCAACTCCTCGATGCTTGCTTTAATCCATAAATGGATCTCTTAAGCTTGCATACTTGATTTGCTCTCCCACTTGAGACAAATCCTTCTGGCTGTGTCATGTAAACCTCTTCCTCAAGATAACCATTAAGGAAGGCGGTTTTGACATCCATCTGCCAAATTTCATAATCATAGTATGCAGCTATTGCAAGCAAAATCCGAATAGATTTAAGCATGGCAACTGGTGAAAAAGTTTCATCATAGTCAATTCCTTGCTTTTGACTGAAACCTTTTGCCACCAATCTAGCCTTGTAGGTTTCTACTTGGCCATCTGCTCCAATCTTCTTCTTATAGACCTGTTGCTGGAAATTGGACCCGGGGGCTGCCGCGGACCAAGGAGGGGGAGGAGTTCCGCTGCCGGGATGGTGGGAGGCGGTGCGCCGACTGGCGGTGTTCCCCTGGGTAGTCCTGCAAAAAAGCCGGAGGCCGGATTATCCGGCGCCGGCCCTCCGAAGCTTAAGTCAGAGGGGGCTAATCTGTGTGTCGTAGTGGAAGAGGGCCCGCCCCTTTTGTAGAGGGACATAACGTTACCTGGGAGGTGACAGGGGAGTTTGTCTCCTTTTGCAATAATTGGACGCGATCACGCTCATTAATGTTGTTGTGGAGAATAAGGCCGGATCAGACCGGAGTCAGGGAGCTGTCACGGTCGGTTGGGCCCATTGGAGTGTGTTGAACCGCCGGTTATGGTAGGCCCGGGGGTTCGTAGATAGTAAGTTCATTAATTGCTGAGTGAACCGGTGGTCAGGGTGAGCCATACGTTGTGATGGTTCAGTGATCCGGAGATCGTCTTGAGCTGTGTTCATTTAATGACTGAGTGCATCGAAGGCCCGAGGGGGTCTTATGCATTAATGACAGGTCATGCCGAGTTTCTGTGGAGATCCCGTGCCTTGATGACTTAGGGACGGTGGCAGATTGTAGTGGAGTTACGTACTTGGTTGTCAGACTTGTTGGAGGATTAGGCGGTGATTGGGTATTCGGCTAAGGCATGGGCCTAGCGGAGGTGCCGAGCCGAGCAGGTCGCTTAGCGGTGTGTCCTGTGGCGGGATTGCTCCTGGTCGGTGCCCTTCGGTCGAGTACCTTCCAGCCGAGCGCCTCTATTTGGCGCTTTTTGTCTCTGGTCAGCGCTTCTCTGGTCGGCGCTCTTCGGTCGAGCGCCTCTTTGGTCGGCGCTCTTCGGTCGAGCGCCTCTTTGGTGTTGTGACTTGGGTAATCTCCCAACACTACCCCCCGACTTCCTAGTTCTAGCTGGCTACTAGCTTGAGCGCGGGAAGTAGTTTTAGTTGGGTTATTATGGAAAATTTTGAAATTATTGCGCGTTTTTGAATTATCGGGCGCTTTGAGACGCCTTTAATAGGCGGCGTTTCTTCTTTCCCAAGAATACCTCATTATCGGGATGCCTTCTCCGAGGCGTCCTCGCGTCGTGGGCTCATGATGGGGCCGTATGATTCGATAGGGCGCTTCTGTGTTCGAAGCGTCAGCCCGGAATAAATGCGGCGTTTTATCTTTTGGATTGACACGCGTCGTAACCCGAATGGGGAGCAGCGTTTTTTTTTTTTTGCTGATCTGGGCCGTTGGAGGGATTTATATAAACCCTCACCTGGCTTCCTTCTCCTTTCTTATTGTCTTCTTCCTCCAGTTTTTCTCAGTCCGAGGTTTTTGTTCCCGGCGTCTCACAGGTCCCTTTCCCTTTTCTTCTTTTTCTCCCAATAATCTCTTTTCCTTTTTCCTAATGGGTTCCGGTCCAAGTGAAGTCGAGTCCACCATGGGTGTACTGGAGGTGGAAATGACCGAGGAATGGTTTTTTCCTCTCCAAGGGTTCCAGTTGGAGCCCGCCAGGCAGGGGGATCGGGTGACCGACCCTCCAGTAGGCCGGATTGGAGTGTATCTGGAATCACTCTGGGCTGGCCTACGGTTTCCTCTTCACGGCTTCATGGATGAGTTGCTAACGGAATACCAGCTGGTTCCGGCGCAACTCGCTCCGAATGCCTGGAGAACAGTGATCGGTTTCCTGTCGTTGTGCTTACTGCACGGGATTCCGACCTCTGTTAATGTTTTTCGGCGACTTTTTGTGTTAAAGTCGAACCCGGGAGACGGAGAGTGGCTCTATATCGCCCTTCGGGTGGGTCGGCCACTTTTTCAGGGTGCCCCCTCCTCCATTCATGACTGGAAGAAGAAGTTCTTCTTCCTGGGGTCTGAACGGACATGGGGATTTAACCCTAGGTGGGGGCCAACCCAACTCAAGTCTGTCAATAAAGTCCCTAAGCTTTCTTCGCGCGAGCAAGGGGTCCTCGACACCATTCGCAACCTTGGGGGCGGCATCTTACTGAGCGGCCTCATCAGTGAGGATGCTCTAGTGAATGTTGGGCTGAGCTCGGCGCGTCCCCATGGTAAGAGTAGCAGTAGGGTGTCTTTTTCATTTTGTTACAGTTTCCAAGTTTTAATCCTGCTCGTCCTTGCAGATATCGCAAAAATGGTGACCAAGAGCGAGGTCCTATACGCCCGGTTCCAAAAGAGGGCGGCCGAACTCTCAGGAGAACCGACCGAGCCGAGGAAGAAAGCAAAGACCTCGGCGACCACAACGGTTGAGGTGCGCGCTCCTCGCCCCGTGCGCCCTGAGGCTGGTCGGGGAGAGGGCGTAGGCTCTGGCGGAGCCACGATGGCACTTCCATGCCCGATGCCCATTTCGCAAATCTCTGGTCGGCAGGAAGCTCCAAATTCCGACCAAGGAGGGAGGACTTCGACAGATTTGGCGCTCGCGCGCCCTTCTTCTACCATGCGGCGGTCAAGTCGGCCGCCAATCCGACCCCAGCTCTCCGGTTCCGAGCCGGGGAATAGTCAGGAAGCGACGGGGTCGGCTGCACCCAGGCCGGGCCGGCCTGTCGGGTTCATCGGGCCCCCAGGAGCGGGTGCCATACGCTCCTGGATGGGCCGTCTTTGAGGGCGACTCGGCCCTCGACAGCGTACAAGTGGCGCGCGAAGTTCTCCGGGTCGCGCTGCTCCCGGCCGACCAGGCCAAGATCCGGTCCATGAACTATGGCGAGTTCATGGATTCCACTATTTGCTCCTCCATCCGAGTAAGTCAGCTTTTATTTCTGTGCAAATTTGTGTTTCGGCTTAAAACTATTTCTTACGTGTTCCTCTTGCAGCGCCTCCACGAGACCGAAACGATGATTCACATCATCCAGGATTATCGGGACCGGGCCCGAAGGCATCAAAGGGGGCGTGAGGAGGCCGAAACAAAGTTTCTCGCGTCCGAGGCCGAGCAGAAAGTGCTTCAAGCGAAGCTAGGGGCGGCCGAGGATGAGGTTCGGGCTCTAGTCGCCGAACTTGAAGAGGAGAGGGGCGCGCACACTTTGACCAGGTCTGAAGTGTGCGCCGCTGAGGCCCGCCGGAAGGAGGCCGAATCGTCGCTCGCTATTCGCGAGCAGGAGGTGGGGGAGGCTCGAATAAAGGTCCAAGATCTCGAGATCCGTCTACTTGACGTGCAATCTCTGCTCGCGGACCGCGAAAGAGAAATAAAGACTTTGGAGCGGAAGGCCGCCTACCATGAGGCTCGGGAGCAGGCCCAGGACGCCGTCAGGCTCTTCCGTGAATCGGAAGAGTTTCGCGACTTGATGGAAGAGGAAGGCGTCAACGGGCTCATCCAGGGCTTCAAGGACTTCCGCAACCAGTTGCGGCGACTTCTTCCCGACTTTGACCTTAGCCTGCTTCAACCAGGCGCTGGGGTCGAAAATCCAGAAGCGGAGGCGGAGGCAGAGGTTCCAACCTCTGGCGGGGCCGACCAGGAGGGTCAAGCTGAAGAAGGCGAAATCGCCCCCGAGGTCACCGGGGCGGTTCCCGAGGCTACCGTGGAGGCCTCGACCGCAGAGGAGCCGACCGTTGCTGAAATCGCCGGGCCTGAGCCCTTTATATAGTTCTCCTTTCCTTTCTGCTCTCTTCTTTTTTTTTTTTGTGTAAGTCGGAATGGCCTTTATACTTGTTTAGGCCGAGTCCGGACTCTTGTACTTGGCCTATGGGCTTTTTTAAAATGAATATACATTTGTTATGACTTATGCTTTGATTCCATTTTTGGCTGACTAAAGATCTTTCGTTTGAATCCGTTTTTATATTAAGGAATTAGGTTCTGCGGCTCCAACTTCGTTCGCTATATAACCGAACTTGCGTTATGGCTCGGCACAGCTGAACTAGGGGCCCAAGACCAGTAATATAGCGGTGCTTATGTCTAGGACGTGCTTGGGCTCGGGGGGGACTCTCCGAGTTTAACTCGGAATTCGATCGAGCCCTAGGATAAGGCCACTAGACTTAAGATTCCTTAGCGAACTTCAAGCCCGGACCTCGGGTTGCCGAGGCGGATGATCGGATTAATTAACCAAGAATGAAAATAAATGAGATAATGTAGACATTAATCGAATGGGTACCTGGTACCGTGAGCGCTCTTGTGCCGAGGCTATGAACTTCATCTGGCTACTTGAAGACGCTCCTCTGCTCGGGCTCCGTTTTTTGAGGACGTTAGCAGAGAGATTCAGTTTTTGCCAAACACGGACTTCTCGCTGATCATGAATGGGAGAACGAGCTGAGCTCGTTGGCTGAAGTCGATGGAGAACGAGCCGAGCTCGTCTGGTCAATGAAGACCGCATCCCAACGTATTGGGGCATCCCGATGAATCGGGGCATCTCGACGTCTCGAGGCATCCCGGCCGAGGTCGGGGTAGGAGAACGAGCCGAGCTCGTTGGCCGATGGAGAACGAGCCGAGCTCGTTGGTCGATGGAGAACGAGCCGAGCTCGTCTGGTCAATGAAGACCGCATCCCAACGTATTGGGGCATCCCGATGAATTGGGGCATCTCGACGTCTCGAGGCATCCCGGCCGAGGTCGGGGTAGGAGAACGAGCCGAGCTCGTTGGCCGATGGAGAACGAGCCGAGCTCGTTGGTCGATGGAGAACGAGCCGAGCTCGTCTGGTCAATGAAGAACGCATCCCAACGTATTGGGGCATCCCGATGAATTGGGGCATCTCGACGTCTCGAGGCATCCCGGCCGAGGTCGGGGTAGGAGAACGAGCCGAGCTCGTTGGCCGATGGAGAACGAGCCGAGCTCGTTGGCCGATGGAGAATGAGCCGAGCTCGTTGGTCGATGGAGAACGAGCCGAGCTCGTTGGTCGATGAAGACCGCATCCCAACGTATTGGGGCATCCCGATGAATTGGGGCATCTCGACGTCTCGAGGCATCCCGGCCGAGGTCGGGGTAGGAGAACGAGCCGAGCTCGTTGGCCGATGGAGAACGAGCCGAGCTCGTTGGTCGATGGAGAACGAGCCGAGCTCGTTGGTCGATGGAGAACGAGCCTGGCATCAGGAGACAACATAGGAGAATCGGTGAGTTTGAACAAGCACAAGCCCTTTGCAAATAAAATTTAATGGTTACAGTAGGGGATCCCTTGGAATACTATTGGTAGTACACGCGGAGATTTTCAGAATTCCAGCTTCGTGGGATGGGAGTCCCATCTAGAGACTCTAGCTTATAAGTTCCGGGCCGACGGATGCGTGTGACTCGGTAAGGTCCTTCCCAGTTTGGAGCCAGTTTCCCTTGCTCGGTTGGTCGGGAGGCCTCGGCTCTTCTGAGGACAAGGTCTCCTGCTTTGAAGGACTTGATTTTAGCCCTGGCGTTGTAGTACTGGGCGGTCTTTTGCTGGTACCTTGCCATGCGAACACGGGCGGCTTCCCTTGTTTCTTCGATCAGGTCGAGATTGTTCCTTAGCTGCGAGGAGTTGGAGCTGGCGTCATGATGTTCTACCCTCGGAGATGGGAGTCCGATCTCCAACGGGATGACAGCTTCCGTTCCGTATGTCAGGTTGAAGGGAGTCTCGCCGGTGGGGACGCGGAACGTGGTCCGGTAGGCCCACAGGACATTGTATAGGTCTTCGACCCATTGTCCTTTGGATTTGTCGAGCCTGGCTTTGAGACCCTGCAAGATAGTACGGTTAGTTACCTCGGTTTCTCCATTTGTCTGAGGGTGCGCGACCGAGGTGAAGCGGTGGTCAATGCCAAGCTCGGAGCAGAATTCTCTGAAGTGAATGTTGTCAAACTGGCGACCGTTGTCAGAGATGAGGATGCGGGGGAGTCCGAATCTGCAGATTATTGACTTCCAGACAAAGTCCCGCATCTTTTGCTCGGTGATCCGGGCAAGTGGCTCGGCCTCCACCCATTTTGTAAAATAGTCGATGGAGACGACCAGGAATTTTCTTTGCCCGGTAGCCAGAGGGAATGGCCCTAGAATGTCAATTCCCCACTGGGCAAAAGGCCAAGGGGAGCTGATAGAGGTTAAGGAAGCCGAGGGTCGGCGTTGGATATTGGCGTTTCTCTGGCATCGGTCGCATCTCCGGACGAAGTCCATTGTATCCTTCTGGAGTGTCGGCCAATAATATCCTTGACGCAAAATTTTATGGGCCAATGCTCGTCCCCCTTGGTGACTTTCGCAAATCCCTTCATGGACTTCGCTCATTGCATAGTCAGCCTCTGTTGGGCGGATGCATTTGAGGAGGGGAGATGTGAAGGATCTCCGATAAAGCTTTCCCTCGTACAATATGTACCGGGTGGCGGAGCGCTTCACTCGGCGGGCTTCCTGTTCATCGTCGGGGAGGACTTCGTCTTGCAGGTAGCTAATGAGCTCGTCCATCCAACTTGGCTCGGATTCGACGCAGAGGGTCTGCTCGGGCTCCTCCGTACTGGGCTTTTGGAGGTACTCCAGTGCCGTTGTCTTGGGGAACTCGCTCATGCGGGAGGACGCCAGTTTTGACAGCCGATCGGCCCTGAGATTCTCCGACCTGGCGACATGTTGGATGTGAAAAGAATTCAAGGACGAGGCGAGATCCCGTACCTTCTGTAGATACTTTTGCATTGTAGGGTCTCTGGCTTCGAAGCCACCCAGGATTTGGTTGACGACGAGCTGAGAATCACTGAAGGCCTCCAAGTCTTTTACTTCTAGCTCTTTGGCTAGCTTGAGCCCGGCGACCAGTGCTTCATATTCCGCCATGTTGTTGGAAGCAGGAAACTCGAGGCGTAGGGCCTGTTCAGCGACCACCCCCTCCGGGCTGGTGAGGATGAGACCCGCTCCGCTACCCCCCGAGTTTGAAGAGCCATCGACATGTAAGGCCCATGCCGGACTAGGGGTCTGCTTTGTTGGCGTAAGCTTGGGCTTAAGCTCGACTTCGTCTGGTATGGTGCATTCGACTATGAAGTCGGCGAGTGCTTGCGCTTTGATCGCCGGTCTGGGTCGGTACTCGAGATCAAATTCTCCAAGCTCGATGGCCCATTTAGTAATCCGGCCAGCTCGGTCTGATCTCTGCAAGATCTGCTTTACTGGCTGGTCGGTCAGCACGGCCGTTGTGTGGGCCTGGAAGTAGGGCCGGAGTCTTCGTGCCGAGGTGACCAAAGCATAGACAGTCTTCTCCAGCTTAGAGTATCGGGTCTCAGCATCCCTCAAGATCCAGCTGGTGTAATACACCGGTTTTTGGAGCTTGCCCTCCTCTCGAACCAGGACCGAGCTTACTGCTACAGGGGAAACGGCTAGATACAAATAGAGGAGTTCACCCTGTTGAGGCTTTGTGAGTAGGGGAGGGGAGGCCAGGAGGTGCTTAAGCTCTTCAAAAGACTGCTGGCATTCGTCTGACCACAAGAAATTCTTTGGCTTCTTTAGAGCCGTAAAGAATGGAAGGCAGCGCTCGGCCGAGCGAGAGATGAATCTCCCGAGGGCTGCAACTCGGCCTGTAAGCCGTTGTACCTCCTTGACTGTCTTCGGAGGCGTCATTTTCTGGAGTGCTCGGATCTTTTCGGGGTTGGCCTCAATTCCTCGTTGTGTAATAATGAAGCCGAGGAATTTGCCCGAGGTGACTCCGAAAGCGCATTTAGCTGGGTTAAGCTTCATTTGGTACCTTCGGAGTGTGGAGAATGCTTCATCAAGATCGGCCACATGGTCTTGCGCCACCTTGCTCTTCACCAGCATGTCATCAACATATACCTCCATGTTTCGGCCTATTTGATCTTTAAAGATCCGGTTGACCAGCCTTTGATAAGTTGCCCCGGCATTCTTCAAGCCGAATGGCATTACTTTGTAGCAGTAGGTGCCCCCGTTGGTGATGAAGGCCGTCTTTTCTTCATCTTCCGGTGCCATGCGGATCTGGTTGTATCCGGAAAAGGCGTCCATGAACGTCAGCAGCTCGTGCCCCGAGGTAGAGTCTACGAGCTGGTCGATGCTGGGAAGGGGAAGCTGTCCTTTGGACAGGCTTTATTCAGGTCAGTGTAGTCCACGCACATGCGCCACTTTCCGTTGGCTTTTTTGACAAGAACCACGTTGGCGAGCCACTCCGGGTAGGATATCTCCCGGATGAATCCAGCCTCAAGGAGTTTGTCAACCTCCTCGGCCGCCGCTCGTTGTCGTTCTGGGGCGGCGACTCGCTTCTTTTGTCGCACGGGCTTGCAGGTTGGCTTCACTTGGAGCCGGTGGACCATGATCTCTGGATCTATCCCTGGCATGTCCGCAGGCGACCATGCGAAGACGTCCATGTTGTCTCGTAGAAAATTGACGAGGCGTTCTCTTTCGCACTTGTTAAGGCCAGAGCCGACCTGCACGGTTAGCTCGGAAAAGTTTTCGTGTACGGGAACTTGGATCAGTAGCTCACCAGGCTCTACCCGCTCCTTCTGAGGGCTGACTCGTGCCTCCGGAGCTTTGACTGAAGGCTGACCGGTTGCAGGGAAAAGTGTCTCAGCTGGTCGCCTCGCCTCATGAGTTGCCATGTAGCATCGTCTGGCTACTATCTGGTCCCCACGAACTTCGCCAACTCCTTGGCTAGTGGGGAATCGCACGAGCAAGTGGCGAGTCGAAACCGCTGCTCGGAGGGCATTAAGACCTGGTCGTCCGAGAATGGCATTGTAGGCCGAAGGCAGGCGTATCACAAGGAAGCTCATTCTTACGGTACTTTCACGGGGGGCGAGCCCGGCCGAGACCAGAAGGTCGACCTCGCCCTCTACTGGGACTGAATTCCCAGTAAATCCGACTAACGGAGCATTCATCCTCTGTAGTTGCTCTGTTGTCATCCCCATTCTACAGTAGGCATCAAAATACAAAACATTCGCCGAGCTTCCATTATCAACTAAGATGCGTTTTACATCAAATCTATTTATAATCATGGAGATGACAACGGCATCGTCGTGGGGAGTTTCGACTCCCATCAGATCGTCATCCGAGAAAGAGATGGCTTCCGAGGAGCGTAGGCGCTTCGAGGAGGTTCCTTCCCCCGAAGCTTCTCCAACAGGGGCCCCGCCTCGGATGGTGTTGATGATGCCGGCGATGGGCCTGTTGGCGTTTGAACTGTCAGGCTGGGCGGCTTCTTCGGCTCTTTTCTTTTCTTCACACCGGCCCCGCACAAATCGATCGAGCATCCCTCGGCGAATGAGTGCTTCAATCTCGTTCCGGAGCTGGTAGCAGTCCTCGGTATCATGACCGTGATCTCGATGAAAATGGCAATATTTTCGAGGGTCGCGCCAAGCTCTGGAATCTCGTTTAGGAGGTGGGAGTCGGATGCAATCTTGACCCTCAATCTCCATGAGGATTTCGGCTCGAGGAGCGGTGAGGGGAGTATAGCTCTCGTACCTCCCCTCAGGTGCGTGGGCTCGTGGCGAAAACCTCGGGCGGAGTGATAGCCTCTGCTGAGGCGGTCCTCGTAATCGGGGTGGACTCTTCAGGCGGGGCGGATTTTTGGCTCGGCGCGGGGACGGGCTTCTAGGCTGGCCGTGCTCCTCGCGACGCCTTTTCTGTCTCTTGGATGTCTGTTCGGCCCCGCTCCGCCTGGTAGCCACGGCTTCTTCAGCCTTGGCGTACTTTCGTGCCCGAACAAGCATTTCGGTGAGGTCCGCAGGGAAGTTCTTTTCGATAGAAAAGAGGAACCTGTAAGACCGGGCTCCAGTCTTTAGTGCTGACATGGCGATCGACTGGTCAAGCTCCCGGACTTCCCATGTTGCGGCGGTAAACCGATCCAAGTACTCCCTGAAGGATTCTCCCTCCTTTTGTTTGACATCAAGGAGGGAGTCTGATGTCTGCCGCTGGGGCTGGCTGGCGGCAAAATTGCTGGCGAACTGCCGGCCAAGTTGCTCGAAAGAGGAGACTGTGCTCGGCTTTAGCCCGGTATACCAAAGCCGGGCCGGTCCTCGGAGTGTCGCTGGGAAAGCTTTGCACATCATGGCCTCCGAGGCCCCCTGTAGGGCCATTAAGATCCGATAATTTTCCAAGTGGTCTAGGGGGTCAGCCCTGCCGTTGTAAGGCTCCACCTGGGGCATCTTGAACCGCGACGGGACCGGCTCGTCTTCAATCTCCGGGGAGAATGGGGACTTCGTAGTGAACTCGAAGTCACCATCACGTCCTGATTTCCTCCCGTGGAACGCCTGGATTTGGCGCTCCAGCTCCTCGACCTTCTTGTCGAGCTCATGGTTCTGGGGGATCGCTGCAACGGTCCGTTCCGGTGCGAGTTGCCCTGGGACTGACTCGACCTCCGAGGGTTGAGGCCAGCCACCAGGGCCTCTAGCTGGGTGTTCTCTCCAGAGAGAGGCCTGGACTTGAGAGTCCTGACCTTGAAGGGGGAGCCCGCTTGTAGGGGGCTCCGGTTGAACTGGGGCCGGCGAGGGTGGTACCGTCGGGACGCCCCTGGGTTGCAAGCTTTGGACAGCAGTAGCCAAGGCCTGCACCTGCCGTATCAGGGCGTCAAACTGCTCCGGCCGGACTTGAGGAGTTGACTCGGCCGGAGGTGGTGAGTTCTGGACAGAGTGTCCGGGACTAGGTGGAGGACATCGAGAGGCATCGGAAGCCCCTTTACTTCTTAGTTTCATGGCAGCAACTCGGGCCTTTCCTCTAGCGCCAACTGTTGCTGGAAATTGGACCCGGGGGCTGCCGCGGACCAAGGAGGGGGAGGAGTTCCGCTGCCGGGATGGTGGGAGGCGGTGCGCCGACTGGCGGTGTTCCCCTGGGTAGTCCTGCAAAAAAGCCGGTGGCCGGATTATCCGGCGCCGGCCCTCCGAAGCTTAAGTCAGAGGGGGCTAATCTGTGTGTCGTAGTGGAAGAGGGCCCGCCCCTTTTATAGAGGGACATAACGTTACCTGGGAGGTGACAGGGGAGTTTGTCTCCTTTTGCAATAATTGGACGCGATCACGCTCATTAATGTTGTTGTGGAGAATAAGGCCGGATCAGACCGGAGTCAGGGAGCTGTCACGGTCGGTTGGGCCCATTGGAGTGTGTTGAACCGCCGGTTATGGTAGGCCCGGGGGTTCGTAGATAGTAAGTTCATTAATTGCTGAGTGAACCGGTGGTCAGGGTAAGCCATACGTTGTGATGGTTCAGTGATCCGGAGATCGTCTTGAGCTGTGTTCATTTAATGACTGAGTGCATCGGAGGCCCGAGGGGGTCTTATGCATTAATGACAGGTCATGCCGAGTTCCTGTGGAGATCCCGTGCCTTGATGACTTAGGGACGGTGGCAGATTGTAGTGGAGTTACGTACTTGGTTGTCAGACTTGTTGGAGGATTAGGCGGTGATTGGGTATTCGGCTAAGGCATGGGCCTAGCGGAGGTGCCGAGCCGAGCAGGTCGCTTAGCGGTGTGTCCTGTGGCGGGATTGCTCCTGGTCGGTGCCCTTCGGTCGAGTACCTTCCAGCCGAGCGCCTCTATTTGGCGCTTTTTGTCTCTGGTCAGCGCTTCTCTGGTCGGCGCTCTTCGGTCGAGCGCCTCTTTGGTCGGCGCTCTTCGGTCGAGCGCCTCTTTGGTGTTGTGACTTGGGTAATCTCCCAACAAGACCCATTTGCAACCTATAGGGTTTACACCTTCTGGTGCATCAACCAAAGTTCATACTTGGTTGGTATACATAGAGTCTATTTCGGATTTCATAGCTTCTAACCATTTGTTAGAGTCATTACTCATGATAGCTTCCGAATAGGTCAGAGGATCATCATTTTCGACGATGTGGGCTTCATTATTCTCAATAATAAACCCATACCTCTTAGGTGCATTTCGCACTCTATCTGACCTTTGGAGAGGAGATGTGTGTTATGGTTGTACTTCATCAATGGGTACATCTGGTTGAAGAATTTCTTGTGTTTCTATTTGTAGGTCTTGAACTTCATTAAGTTCAATTCTTCTTTCACTGCCCTTTTCTAAGATAAACTCTTTTTCTAAGAAAGTGGCATGCCTACTAACAAATACCTTTTGTTCAGTAGGGTGATAGAAGAGATATCCAATACTTTCTTTGGAATAACCTATAAATGTACATTTATCTGATCTAGCACTTAGCTTATGTCCAAAATTTCTTTTGACATATGCTCGGCAGCCCCATATTTTAAAATATTTAAGATTGGGCTTTCTACCTCTCCATATCTCATATGGAGTACTAGATACAGATTTTGAAGGTATCCTGTTTAGCACATATGTAGCAGTTTCTAAGGCATAACCCCAGAAGGAAATAGGAAGATCTGTAAAGCACATCATGGACCTTACCATATCTAATAGAGTACGATTCCTCCGTTCAGCTACACCATTTAGTTGTGGCGTATCCGGAGGTGTCCATTCAGAGAGAATGCCCTTTTCTTTAAGATGATTTAAAAATTCACTAGAAAGGTATTCACCTCCTCGATCAGATCGAAGGATTTTAATACACTTTCCGGTTTGTTTTTCAACCATACTTTGATACTCTTTAAACTTATCAAAGGCTTCGTATTTATGTTTCATAAGATACACAAATCCGAATCTTGATAAATCATCAGTGAATGTGATGAAGTAAGAGTATCCACCTCTAGCTGGAGTTGTCATAGGACCACATACATCTGTATGTATAAGTCCTAATAACTCACTTGCCCTTTCTTCATGTCCAGTGAATGGAGACTTGGTCATTTTTCCCATAAGACAAGATTCACAAGTTCCTAATGATTCATAATCATAAGGATCAAAGAACTCTTCTTTGTATAACTTGTTGATTCTTGATTCACTTATGTGACCAAGTCGGCAATGCCAAAGGAGGGTATTATTCACTTCCTCTCTCTTTCTTTTATTGCTTTTATTAATATGAAAGATATTGTCATTAAGTAATAAAACTAGAAGACCATTTTCCATAATGCCATTGCAAAGATGCTTATTAGAAAAATAAATAGAGCAACCATTGCCCTTTCCATTAATTTCAAAACCTTTCTTTAACAACAAAGGAATGAAAATTACATTTCTAATAATTTTGGGCATATAATAACAATCTTCTAATTGTAGGAGCTTTCCCGAAGGCAATTCCAAGTTGTAGGTTCCAATAGCTTCAGCCTGGATGGACTCTCCTCCAGCGCCATACAGCTCGAAGTCACCTTTCTTCAAAATTTTAATTTTCTGTAGTCCATGCAAAGATTTGCAAATGTGAAAACCACAGCCGGTATCCAATACCCATAAATTTGAATTTGAAGAACTTAATGACAAGTTGGCATGTAACATAAACATACCTTTTGATGCAACTCTTGCATCGGTCTTCATACTTGCAAGAAAACTCTTGCAATTCCTTTTCCAGTGGCCAGCTTTGCCGCAATGAAAACAGGTACTTGATCCGGAGTTTTTCTTTCCTTTTTTCTTTTTGATGCTACTCTTGGGGTTCAATCGTTTCTTAGAACCCTTATTTCTCGATTTTCTCATAGAGGTGCTATTTATAAGAACGAGTGGACCTTTATCCTTCTTAATATGCCCTTCAGCTGTTTTGAGCATATTTAACAGCTCGGGCAGGGAGGTGTTCAGCTTGTTCATGTGAAAGTTCACAACAAACTGAGAGAATGAATCAGGCAGTGATTGCAGGATCAAATCCTGACTGAGCTCACTATCCATAGCAAAACCTAATTGACTTAATCTGGTGATCAAGTCTATAACCATAAGAACATGGTTTTGCACTGGAGTTCCTTCATTCATTCTAGCACGGAACAACTGCTTAGATATCTCATACCTAGCAGTCCTGCTTTGTTCTCCATACAACTCTTTTAAATTGAGAAGTATGGATTGAGTGTCCATGCCTTCATGTTGCCTCTGTAATTCATTGTTCATAGAGGCAAGTATGATACATTTGACAGTCACACTGTCATTTTTCCACATCTTATGTGTGGCAACCTCCTCTTCTGTGGCATCATCCCCTAGATCTCCAAGATCAGGGGTTTCAAGTATATAGAAAATTTTCTCCTGAGTGAGTACTATCTTTAAATTCCTCAACCAGTCCACATAGTTTGGTCCGGTCAACTTGTTGGCATCTAAGATGCCTCTTAGTGAAAGTGAAGAAGCCATTTAATAATTCTACATATGCAAGAACAAAACTAATATAAGCAGACCAATCATGATGACATGTTTGCAACTAGATAAGGACTTTAATCTAATTTGTCTCCTACTATTTTTATCGAATATCATAGCCCTCTCCTATGATAAACGTAAAAATATAATTTTTCTTAGTAGGGTTGAGATCCTAATTCATCATAAAAAGCCTTGTGTTTACACAACAAACTCTTATGAGTTCAAAGGTAGGAAACTCTTTCCAATTGCATCTCATGCAATTTTCAACTTTATCTTGTCCTCTTAAAATACTTATTGCCTTGTGTTAGCACAACAAACAATAATATTTTAGTTAAGTCAAACCCTTCATTTCCATATAGTCATATTTGAATAATATTGCCCTTGTGGTTGCACAACAAGGCAATATATTAAAATATGCCATAAGCATCTTAATGCACCAAGACAGTATAACATCAGTCCCCATTGCAAGTCTTGTGTTAGCACAACAAACTAGCATGGATCTTGACATAATAATATCGAGGCATGAAGGAAGGCTATCAATAGTGTTATATCAATATTAAGCTTATCCATAATAGGCAATCAAACAATTGGCCAGGTAAGCAAGTGGGAGGCTCCCCTTACTCAGAGAGTAAGGTCCTAATTAAGTAACCACCTTTAGTGCTTTCCTTAGACACCAATTAGATTAATTGTTCTAGAATGGGTTAGCTCAAAGTTTTTCAACACTATGACTTAATATAATTTTTATTGAGGGCTTACTAGTCTCTAGCACATTCTTTAATTGTAACATACATTTAACATGTCTAAAATAAACTATTATGCATCATGGCTATCTCATAGCATGTATAAATCATAAGCAATTAATTAACATGCTTCAACATATTTTCATATGGAAAATTTCATATCATGATATTTTATTACATAACATATCATATATTAATCATACATTTCAGCATTTCTCTAAGCATATGACATTACTATCTCATAGTAAATTAATAATCATACATCATACATAATTATTTGATTGAACCAATTACGGATGGCTCTGATACCACTGAAGGGTTTTAGCATGTTATAATGCGCAGCGGAAGCTAGGGATTTTAAAAATTTCTTAATAAAGTCCCTATGCATGAAACCCTTTTAAGCCTAGATCACCTTAATGATTACAATCAAATGATATAAAATAAATGCAGGATTAGTAGAATACCTCAAACGCTAATCCAAAGTGTACAATCTCCACGAGGCGTCCAAGTGTCCGCCCTCCAATGGTGATCCACACGAAAACTTGATCAAGACTTTAGCTCCAAAGACTTTTGATCCTTAATGCAGAATTCTTCTAAAGAACTCTAATGGCTTGCTTTCCTTCCTTTCTATTTTTCTTTAGCCTTCTAAAATCACTTCTAATCCTTTTGTCCTAAAGAAGACCACCTTGTCTTGGCTTAGGACACACTAGAAGCAATGCTAGAAAGAAAGAAACTAATGTAAGAAAGAAAGAAGAGAGGAGTGGGGTGGAATTGGAATGATGAAACCCATGGAGTGCTAACCTATTTATAATAGGTGTAGGGATGCATCTCCAAGGGATGCATCCCATCCACACATCCTCTCATGAAAGGGCATCATCTAAAGGGCCATATCAAATAAGAGGAGGTGCAGATCAAGTGAGGAGGTGTATCAAATGATATGTCATTTCATGTGGTGCCATATTTTGACCAAGTCAACATCACATGCTAATCACATGTCCATCACGCCTCACCTCTTGATCTTTCATGATGATGATCCAAGGGCTCCAATGCAAGGCGCCATTCACTTGACCCATTATGTCTTCATCCAATGGTGGGATTAAGATCCAATGGTCAATTATGGTAGCCATCCTCTAACCCAATCCAATTGGGTTAAACCAACTCTCCATTATGTCTTCATCCAACGGTAGATCAAGATCTAACGGTCTAGATTGAATGATTTATTAAATCTAATCTAATTAGACTCAAACCAAGCTAATTAGGTGCCAACTCTTGGCTAACCCATATTAGAATATGATCTAATCAAATTAGATCAATTAAGAATCAGATTCGAATCCAATTCGAATCAGATTCGAATCCAATTCGAATCAGGAGCTAAGGTTTGCAACACCTGCTAGGATGTTTATCTTGCAAACATGATCTAATCCAATTAGACCCTTGATAAGTTTTCTTGTGTGTGACCCATTGGGTTCCATACTTAGCCAGCAATAGGTGTGAGTGCGAGTTGACCCAACTTGATTAGAACTCTTCTAATCGATTTAAGTCCAAACTGCGCGAACCCGAACTTAACAATTAGAATCCTTTCTAATTGGTGATCGAATTAAACTCTTTAATTTAATCAAACCTATAAAACAAGATTGACGTCTAGCAACGTGTCATGTCTACCCGGAAAATATGGAATTTGGTGGAAATACCAAAAATACCCTTCAGTGGCAAGTTACCATACAATTCAATCCTTTAATCAAACTGCATCCCAAATATGTATATGAGTATGAATATATGTCAAACTCAATTTCATATTCATATTTTTCTCAATCTTTTAATGATAATTCAAATAATAAAATATTAGAAACTCTTTCTAATTTTCATTCTGCTTTGATCAAAGGCTTCCTGAATTATCATATGATTAGAATAAATAGGATGCTATCTTCTCTTACTAGAAGTGATTAATTCCTTGTTGACCTACTCATAATCTTCGTACACAATTCACCATATCCAGAAGACCTCGTACATAACTTATTGTTATGAATGAGTGTAAACCAAAATATGGGTTCATGTGCACAAGATACCATGGTGATCTCAGGTCATAGGATCAGTTGCACAACTCCCACTAAGAGAATCATCTTTTGACATGTAAGTAAGACTTCATAAGATTTCTCTTTGTAGGTCAATTCAGTGAACTCATTCCTCTAATGAGCACCCACATCTTTGTATTAGTGTCTCCACACAAATGATTGTGAGATCAATCATCCTCTGCATCGAGCATACATAAGACATGCCAGTCTTTCCGGTAATCATTGATCCCCGACTCAACGTACCAATGACTGGGAATATTTAAGATTAGGATTTTAGGATTTTAAGTCTCACTAGTATGATCTCATCATAGTCTTAAAACCATTGCCCTAATCTAAGGAGTTTATCATAAATATAATCAACAGCATATGATAAAACATAACGCCTTTATTCATATTTAAATGTCATGTACATGATTTGGACAAATCAAAAGAAAAAACCTTTCGCAATACATATTGCGATTGACTTGTAGGGCATCTACTCTTTCACTCCTACCAAAAGCCTTATAACGATCCATACTCGAATACCTATAACCCTGGTTGGAAGAATCATCCAAATTTTAGGTGGAGAAATGATCATCCTCAACAGTCACACCATTCAGCTCCTCCACCTGCACATCCTACTTTTGCATCACCACCCTCTCAAAAGCCAAATATCGAGGATACCTTGCAATCCATACAAACTTTTCTACAAGGTCAAGCTAATATCAATGCTCAAAATACTCGAAATTTTGAAGACATAAGGAACCAATTATCAATGTAGAGAAGGGTAAGCTTCCAGCTCAACCCCAACCTAACCCACAAGTGCACGGTAGTAATAATACGGCTCCTTCTAGTTCGCATACAGAACATGCAAAGAGCATCATGACTTTGCGTAATGGAAAAGTCATTAATCAGACCGTCCCATTGAGACCGCAGGTCACTTCTAATTCTGATGCTCCCAACGCCGATGAAAGGGACAAAGAAGAAGTTGAGGTCCCAACTTCTACCGTGAAAGTTGAATGTCCTTTTCCTTCATCTTTTCCACAACGGTTAAAGCCGTTGCAAAAGCTCGAACCTAATTCTGAAATTCTTGAGCTTTTTAAACAAGTAAAGATCAACATACCTCTCTTGATGCAATCAACCAAGTACCGTCATATGCCAAATTTTTGAAGGACTTGTGTACTGTTAAGCGCCGATTAAATGTTAAGAAGAAGGCATTTTTAACTGAAAATGTGAGTGCTATTTTGCAGCACAACATTCTCCCTAAATATAAAGATCCAGGTTGCCCAACCATCTCATGCATCATAGGTGACTTTAGGATAGAGCGAGCATTGTTAGATTTAGGAGCAAGTGTGAATTTGTTGCCATATTCTATATATGAGCAACTTGGTTTAGGTGAGTTGAAGCCAACCTCCGTCACTTTGCAATTAGCTGACAGGTCAGTTAAAATTCCAAGGGGGATTATCGAGGATGTATTAGTCCAAGTAGACAAGTTCTACTTTCTTGTCGATTTTATTGTATTGGACACACATCCGGCTTCGAACTCACAGACTCAGATTCTGGTCATTTTAGGACGTCCATTCCTTGCAACTTCTAATGCATTGATTAATTGTAGGAATGGCGTCATGAAGCTTTCTTTTGGTAACATGACCTTAGAACTGAACATTTTTAATGTGTGCAAACAACCTAATGATCCCGAAGAGAGTAAGGAGGTTGATTAGGTTGAAACCATTGTAGAAGAATATTTGTTAGCTAAAGCAATTAACGACCCATCCGATGATAGCTTAATTAATTGGTGTCCTAATGGAACCAATGATGATTTGACAGTCACACCTATTGTGGATAATCTGGATATTAAGATGGTCAATGGGTAGAGACCAAAAGTAGGAGAATTTGAGAGGTTGTCGCCTCGAGAGGTGAAAATAGTACCATCCCGTGAGCAAGCACCCAAGCTCGAATTGAAACCCTTACCAAAAGAACTTAAGTATGTTTTTCTTGGACCCGAAGACACTTTTCCTGTAATCATCTCGTCTGGACTTGATCATACCCAAGAAAGAAAATTAGTTGGTGTTCTAAAAAATCATAAAGGAGCCTTAGGGTGGTCTATTGCCGACTTGAAGGGAATTAGCCCCTTAGTTTGCACGCACCGGATATATTTGGAGGACAATGCCAAAACCACAAGGCAAATGCAACGAAGGTTGAATCCTACAATGAGAGATGTGGTTAAGGCAGAAGTCCTCAAGTTGCTTGACGTGGGCATTATTTATCCAATTTCCGACAGCAAGTGGGTAAGCCCTACTCAAGTCGTTCCTAAGAAGTCGGGTTTGACGGTGGTAGAAAATGAACAAGGTGAACTAGTTCCAACTCGTGTTCCGACGAGTTGGCGCATGTGTGTTGACTACCGAAAGCTGAATTTGGTCACACGAAAGGATCACTTTCCTCTATCCTTCCTAGACCAAGTGTTGGAGAGAGTTGCAGGGCATGATTTTTATTGTTTTCTCGATGGCTATTCGGGATATTATCAAATTGAAATTTCACCAGAAGATCAAGAGAAGACTACCTTCACTTGTCCTTTTGGCACATTTGCTTTTCGACGAATGCCATTCGGGTTGTGTAATGCACCTGCAACATTCCAAAGATGCATGCTCAGCATCTTTGAATACATGAACGAGAAGTTTTTGGAAGTGTTCATGGATGACTTCTCCGTTTTTGGTGACTCATTTGATGATTGCTTGTCACATTTACAAGCAGCCTTAGCTCGATGTATAGAAAAGAATTTGATATTGAATTGGGAGAAATGCCACTTCATGGTACCAAAGGGAATTGTCCTAGGACATATTGTTTCATCGAAGGGCATGGAAGTAGATAGAGCTAAGATTGATTTAATTGCTAAGCTACCTGCACCCAAGACGGTTAGAGATGCTCGATCATTTTTGGGTCACGCCGGATTTTATAGGAGGTTCATCAAGGACTTTAGTATCATAGCTCGACCATTATGTAACCTCCTATCCCTTGATACACCGTTCAATTGGACTGAAACCTGTCAAGAGGCATTCGAAAAGTTGAAGTCTATGCTTAGCACTGCACCCATCGTGCGACCACCTGATTGATCATTACCTTTTGAGATTATGTGTGACGCTAGCGACTATGCGATAGGAGCTGTCCTCGGACAACGCAAGGATAATAAGCCATATGTCATTTACTATGCAAGCAAAATCTTAAACGATGCTCAAATGAATTACACTACCACCGAGAAGGAATTGCTTGCAGTAGTATTTGCCTTAGATAAATTTCGCTCTTATATCCTTGATGCTCCTATTGTTATCTTCACGGACCATGCAGCACTAAAATATTTGTTGGATAAGAAAGAGGCCAAACCACGCTTAATACGATGAATACTTCTACTCCAAGAATTTGATATCACTATCAAAGATAAAAAAGGAGTAGAGAATGTGGTTGCTGACCATTTATCATGATTAGTTTTTAATGATTCGGTGCCACAGTTTTCCATCAAGGAATCATTCCCTGAAGAGCAGTTGTTTGCACTCTCTATTGTGCCATGGTACGCTGACATTGTAAATTTTCTTGTTACGAACCGGATTTCTGAGCATTGAGGGTCGACAGATAGAAAAATTTTCTTACACGAAGTAAAGAATTATTACTATGACGAACCCTATTTATTTAAATATTGCAATGATCAAATCTTTAGACGATGCATACCGGATCATGATATACAAAGCGTACTCTCTTTCTGCCATACTAATGCTTGTGGTGGACACTTTGCCTTTAAGAAAACTGTTGCAAAGGTCTTGCAATGTGGTTTCTATTGGCCTACTATGTTCAAAGATGCCCACGAGTCCTGCAAAACATGTGATCCATGTCAACGTATTGAAAGTCTAACTCGTAGGCAAATGATGCCTCTTCAACCCATTACTATTATCGAAATTTTCGATTGTTGGGGCATCGATTTTATGGGCCCATTCCCACCATCTTTTGGATATGAGTATATTTTTGTCGGTGTCAAGTATGTATCCAAATGGGTAGAAGCTGTCGCTTGTAGGACCAATGATCACAAACCTGTCCTGAAGTTTTTAAAAGAAAATATTTTTTCACGATTTGGGATGCCTAAGATCATAATTAGTGACGGTGGAAAACACTTTTGTAATAAGCCTTTCGAGACCTTATTGAAAAAGTATGGTGTCACCCATAGAGTTGCTACCCCATATCATTCGCAAACTAGTGGCCAGGTAGAGTTAGCCAATAGGAAGATCAAGCGTATTTTAGAGAAAACGGTGAATCCATCACGAAAAGATTGGTCCTTGAAACTATCAGATGCATTATGGGCCTATCGTACTGCATACAAACCATTCTTGGCATGTCTCCCTACCGGCTAGTCTACGGAAAAGCGTGTCATCTGCATGTAGAAATAGAACATAAATCATATTGGGCAATTAGAAAATTGAATTTTGATTTACAAGATGCCGGTCTAGCTAGAAAATTGCAATTGAACGAGCTTAATGAGATTCGCAGAGATGCTTATGACAATGCTAGACTTTGTAAAGAACGAATGAAAATTAGGCATGATAGATCAATTTTAAGAAAATCTTTTAAACCTTCACAAAAAGTTCTTTGTTATGACTCTCGCTTACATCTGTTTCCTGGCAAGTTGCGATCGAGATGGACAGGTCCTTATATTATAAAAACTGTTTTTCCACATGGAGCGGTTGAGATTGAGAATCCACGAGATGGTAAAATTTTTAAGGTAAATGGACACAGGTTAAAATCTTTTCTTGAGAATTTTGCAGATGAAGAGGACTCCTTTTCCTTGGGGGAGCCCTCTTATGACTGAGCTTGACGACAAAAGTATGTGTATATTAGTTAGAATTATATTTTTCTTTTACTTCTAGTTTTCTTCTTATTTTGTAGGTCTTCTTTTCTGAAAATCAACAGCTCAAGGTATTCTTCTTCTCTCCAATATTATTTTCTCTATTGTCTCTCATATATAGTTTTTTTGCATCTTTTACATTGAGGACAATGCAATGTTTAAGTTGGAGGGAGGAAAATATTTTGATTCAAAAAAAAAAAACTTGTTTTTGCTTTTGATTTATTCTATTACTTTCTTTTCTGAGCAAATACACGTCTATTTTCATATTAAGCTTGTGCAACTATTAAGGCAAGGAACACATACATACTATGACTAATCAAAGACCTATTATTAGATCCCCACACGTATACTTAATGACGATAGGAAAGCCTTAGGAGTTCATATTTGTTAACTGCATTTTTTTGTTAGCTTTATCCGTAAAAGAAGTATGAGTATCCTTGTTCGTACCATAAGGTTCATGATTTGATTTTCACATAAAGATAGAGGTTGAATATCCCAGTTAAATTACTTAGGTGCCTTATGATCCGACCTTGGTTGACCTATAGTCACGATGCAGTCACATATATAATAAAAATATCTATATGGTTCAGTCTACCATCTCTTTTCTTGCATGATAACCAAAAAAAAAAATCCTTATGATGACAAGTCTGGCCTCGTGGCGTAGTCTGGTTCGAGCAATTAAGTCCGAGGGGTGTTTCACCTAATGTCTTGAGCCAACTGGATCGGGGGTCATTGGCTGAAAGCTCGCTACATGGACCGTACTAGAGCCTAATGGGGTTGGACTATTGTAATCATCATATGTGTTTAAAAATAAAAATAAGCATGAATAGGGTTGGTCGGACTGAACCTAGTGACATGTGGTAATGACTGGTTTGACTCCATTGTGTTGGACCACTGTGTACCTGGGTTGTTTAGTTGGGATTGATAGCTTTTTCTTTACATGCGAACCATCCTTGACAAATTTAGACAACATGTGATATTCTGAAAATGTGATGGATCAGGTTCTAATAAATTGTAGAAAACATTTGTGGACTTGAGTAGTGCACCTAAAACTCAGGCGGTACCCTGTTGTGGTGGAGGTATTAGTACTCTAAGAAAGTCATGCAACTTTATGCACACTACATAATCATATTTTTCTTGCTTTGATAGTCGCCATGCTTGAAAATATATATCAATTAATTACATGTGTATTAACTTAGGATTTATTTTTATTAGAATCCCATGTCATATCATTCATGATGTTTGTGGGTAACATTCCTGAAAACCCTCACGAGACAACACTCGTCCATTAGGGTAACCTAGGGGTTTAACGGCTTGTTGCACGTGCTAAGTGCAATCGTGATGCCCTACGAAAGTGGGTACATATCTTAGTTTTATGTCTTTAGCTTTAATAAAAAGTCAAAAGATTGACCAACACTTTGTGTACTCTCATGTTATTGTTTACTCTGAATTGCTAGAGACTAGCAATAAGCTAGTTGGGGGTGTGATGAGAGCACAAAAGTGCGATCTACATACCACTTAAATTAGTCTTATTGTTAACAGATAATGATAATTTCGTCGAGTTAATACTATACTTTTGTTTCGTATAGGTTATCGTAAATCAGAGATAAAATGCATATTTGATACAGATTTGGTTCAGGAAGATGCATAGCCCAAGCTATGCGCACCCGATCTCGCCATGGCCTAGTCGAACCCATCATTTATCAAGCTCCAATATGGGCAGCAGCCAAGCTTGACCATATTAGAGCGACACTTGGCAACCATCCACATGGAATGCGCAACAGATCCATGATTTGCATTGTCCCATGAACAGAGCTCCCCAGCCATCCGTGTTCAGCCCATCATCTCGCAAGCATCTCCGCGTGTGGGCCAGCGTCCGCGCGCGATTCTCCCGCACCCAAAGTACTATGATCTTTCCCCCGAATCAGCCTCCGTGATCCATTCTCGCAACGCTCCCATGCCCGTGATCGTCTCCCAGCTTCCTCCATCTTCGTTCTTCAGCGTGCAACCCCATATCCTAGCATCCTGATTCCATCCGCACCGGTGATCAGATCCCTTCCCGTCTTGACCGCGTTCTCAACCTCCCAGTCCCAGCGTCCGCTTCATCCACGGCGTCCGGTCCTCGTCCTCCCACGCGTCTCACCGCCTCGTCCACGGTCCAAGCCAATCCCAGCTCAGCTCCTCATCCTTCCGCGCCCAATCCTCTCCGCGAATCAAGCCAGCCTTCGCTCCCATGCTCCAGCAGCCGTCCGTGCGATCACCGCTTCCTCCACAGCGTCCGCGGCTTCATTTTTCCATCATCCCAGCCGTGATTAGCGCTCTCCTCCTTCACAGTGACCGTGTGCAGCCTATCCTCCTACGAGCCACCCGTGAAGCCCCCAGCATCCCGCTCTTCTCCCACGCCCATCCCGTTGATCCCGTCTGCAGCCATCCAGCAAAC